>NW_027206731.1:300000-576000 GCF_032191515.1 Phaenicophaeus curvirostris
AAAGTGACTATCTCCCGCAGGGAAGCAGCTACCATCAAATGTTTGCCCTCATTAGACTCCCCTCTGGAAGCGCTTTCACTGCAAGCTGCAGATTCCCTCCTAACAGCAAGCTTTAGGATAGGGTACTGAATTGTAACTTAACTGCGGCTAATAAGGCGATTTTGGCAAAGAGAGTATCTCCCGCAGGGAAGCTGCTACCATCAAATGTTTGCCCTCATTAGACTCCCCTCTGGAAGCGCTTTCACTGCAAGCTGCAGATTCCCTCCTAACAGCAAGCTTTAGGATAGGGTACTGAATTGTAACTTACTTTCGGCTAATAATGCGATTTTGGCAAAGAGAGTATCTCCCGCAGGGAAGCTGCTACCATCAAATGTTTGCCCTCATTAGACTCCCCTCTGGAAGCGCTTTCACTGCAAGCTGCAGATTCCCTCCTAACAGCAAGCTTTAGGATAGGGTACTGAATTGTAACTTACTTTCGCCTAATAATGCGATTTTGGCAAAGAGAGTATCTCCCGCAGGGAAGCTGCTACCATCAAATATTTGCCCTCATTAGACTACCCTCTGGAAGCGCTTTCACTGCAAGCTGCAGATTCCCTCCTAACAGCAAGCTTTAGTATAGGGTACTGAATTGAAACTTACTTTCGCCTAATAATGCTATTTTGGAAAAGAGAATATCTCCCGCAGGGAAGCTGCTACCATCAAATGTTTGCCCTCATTAGACTCCCCTCTGGAAGTGCTTTCACTGCAAGCTGCAAATTCCTTCCTAACAGCAAGCTTTAGGATAGGGTACTGAATTGTAACTTACTTTCGCCTAATAATGCGATTTTGGCAAAGAGAGTATCTCCCGCAGGGAAGCTGCTACCATCAAATGTTTGCCCTCCTTAGACGCCCCTCTGGAAGCGCTTTCACTGCAAGCTGCAGATTCCCTCCTAACAGCAAGCTTTAGGATAGGGTACTGAATTGAAACTTACTTTCGCCTAATAATGCTATTTTGGAAAAGAGACTATCTCCCGCAGGGAAGCTGTTACCATCAAATGTTTGCCCTCATTAGACTCCCCTCTGGAAGTGCTTTCACTACAAGCTGCAAATTCCTTCCTAACAGCAAGCTTTAGGATAGGGTACTGAATTGTAACTTACTTTCGCCTAATAATGCGATTTTGGCAAAGAGACTATCTCCCGCAGGGAAGCTGCTACCATCAAATGTTTGCCCTCCTTAGACGCCCCTCTGGAAGCGCTTTCACTGCAAGCTGCAGATTCCCTCCTAACAGCAAGCTTTAGGATAGGGTACTGAATGGTAACTTACTTTCGCCTAATAATGCGATTTTGGCAAAGAGAGTATCTCCCGCAGGGAAGCTGCTACCATCAAATGTTTGCCCTCATTAGACACCCCTCTGGAAGCGCTTTCACTGCAAGCTGCAGATTCCCTCCTAACAGCAAGCTTTAGGATAGGGTACTGCATTGTATTTTAGTTTCGCCTAATAATGCGATTGTGGCAAAGAGAGTATCTCCCGCAGGGAAGCTGCTACCATCAAAGGTTTGCCCTCATTACACTCCCCTCTGGAAGCGCTTTCACTGCAAGCTGCAGATTCCCTCGTAACAGCAAGCTTTAGGATAGGGTAATGAATTGTAACTTACTTTCGCCTAATAAAGCGATTTTGGCAAAGAGAGTATCTCCCGCAGGGAAGCTGCTACCATCAAATGTTTGCCCTCCTTAGACTCCCCTCTGGAAGCGCTTTCACTGCAAGCTGCAGATTCCCTCCTAACAGCAAGCTTTAGGATAGGGTACTGAATTGTAACTTAATTGCGGCTAATAAGGCGATTTTGGCAAAGAGAGTATCTCCCGCAGGGAAGCTGCTACCATCAACTGTTTGCCCTCATTTAACTCCCCTCTGGAAGCGCTTTCACTGCAAGCTGCAGATTCCCTCCTAACAGCAAGCTTTAGGATAGGGTACTGAATTGTAACTTACTTTCGCATAATAATGCGATTTTGGCAAAGAGAGTATCTCCCGCAGGGAAGCTGCTACCATCAAATGTTTGCCCTCATTAGACTCCCCTCTGGAAGCGCTTTCACTGCAAGCTGCAGATTCCCTCCTAACAGCAAGCTTTAGGATAGGGTACTGAATTGTAACTTACTTTCGCCTAATAATGCGATTTTGGCAAAGAGAGTATCTCCCGCAGGGAAGCTGCTACCATCAAATATTTGCCCTCATTAGACTACCCTCTGGAAGCGCTTTCACTGCAAGCTGCAGATTCCCTCCTAACAGCAAGCTTTAGGATAGGGTACTGAATTGAATCTTACTTTCGCCTAATAATGCTATTTTGGAAAAGAGACTATCTCCCGCAGGGAAGCTGCTACCATCAAATGTTTGCCCTCATTAGACTCCCCTCTGGAAGTGCTTTCACTGCAAGCTGCAAATTCCTTCCTAACAGCAAGCTTTAGGATAGGGTACTGAATTGTAACTTACTTTCGCCTAATAATGCGATATTGGCAAAGAGAGTATCTCCCGCAGGGAAGCTGCTACCATCAAATGTTTGCCCTCCTTAGACGCCCCTCTGGAAGCGCTTTCACTGCAAGCTGCAGATTCCCTCCTAACAGCAAGCTTTAGGATAGGGTACTGAATGGTAACTTACTTTCGCCTAATAATGCGATTTTGGCAAAGAGAGTATCTCCCGCAGGGAAGCTGCTACCATCAAATGTTTGCCCTCATTAGACACCCCTCTGGAAGCGCTTTCACTGCAAGCTGCAGATTCCCTCCTAACAGCAAGCTTTAGGATAGGGTACTGCATTGTATCTTAGTTTCGCCTAATACTGCGATTGTGGCAAAGAGAGTATCTCCCGCAGGGAAGCTGCTACCATCAAAGGTTTGCCCTCATTACACTCCCCTCTGGAAGCGCTTTCACTGCAAGCTGCAGATTCCCTCCTAACAGCAAGCTTTAGGATAGGGTAATGAATTGTAACTTACTTTCGCCTAATAAAGCGATTTTGGCAAAGAGAGTATCTCCCGCAGGGAAGCTGCTACCATCAAATGTTTGCCCTCATTAGACTCCCCTCTGGAAGCGCTTTCACTGCAAGCTGCAGATTCCCTCCTAACAGCAAGCTTTAGGATAGGGTACTGAATTGTAACTTAACTGCGGCTAATAAGGTGATTATGGCAAAGAGAATATCTCCCGCAGGGAAGCTGCTACCATCAAATATTTGCCCTCATTAGACTCCCCTCTGGAAGCGCTTTCACTGCAAGCTGCAGATTCCCTCCTAACAGCAAGCTTTAGGATAGGGTACTGAATTGTTACTTACTTTCGCCTAATAAAGCGATTTTGGCAAAGAGAGTATCTCCCGCAGGGAAGCTGCTACCATCAAATGTTTGCCCTCCTTAGACTCCCCTCTGGAAGCGCTTTCACTGCAAGCTGCAGATTCCCTCCTAACAGCAAGCTTTAGGATAGGGTACTGAATTGTAACTTAACTGCGGCTAATAAGGCGATTTTGGCAAAGAGAGTATCTCCCGCAGGGAAGCTGCTACCATCAAATATTTGCCCTCATTAGACTCCCCTCTGGAAGCGCTTTCACTGCAAGCTGCAGATTCCCTCCTAACAGCAAGCTTTAGGATAGGGTACTGAATTGTAACTTACTTTCGCCTAATAATGCGATTTTGGCAAAGAGAGTATCTCCCGCAGGGAAGCAGCTACCATCAAATGTTTGCCCTCATTAGACTCCCCTCTGGAAGCGCTTTCACTGCAAGCTGCAGATTCCCTCCTAACAGCAAGCTTTAGGATAGGGTACTGAATTGTAACTTAACTGCGGCTAATAAGGCGATTTTGGCAAAGAGATTATCTCCCGCAGGGAAGCTGCTACCATCAAATGTTTGCCCTCATTAGACTCCCCTCTGGAAGCGCTTTCACTGCAAGCTGCAGATTCCCTCCTAACAGCAAGCTTTAGGATAGGGTACTGAATTGTAACTTACTTTCGCCTAATAATGCGATTTTGGCAAAGAGACTATCTCCCGCAGGGAAGCTGCTACCATCAAATGTTTGCCCTCATTAGACTCCCCTCTGGAAGCGCTTTCACTGCAAGCTGCAGATTCCCTCCTAACAGCAAGCTTTAGGATAGGGTACTGAATTGTAACTTACTTTCGCCTAATAATGCGATTTTGGCAAAGAGAGTATCTCCCGCAGGGAAGCAGCTACCATCAAATATTTGCCCTCATTAGACTACCCTCTGGAAGCGCTTTCACTGCAAGCTGCAGATTCCCTCCTAACAGCAAGCTTTAGGATAGGGTACTGAATTGAAACTTACTTTCGCCTAATAATGATATTTTGGAAAAGAGACTATCTCCCGCAGGGAAGCTGCTACCATCAAATGTTTGCCCTCCTTAGACTCCCCTCTGGAAGCGCTTTCACTGCAAGCTGCAGATTCCCTCCTAACAGCAAGCTTTAGAATAGGGTACTGAATGGTAACTTACTTTCGCCTAATAATGCGATTTTGGCAAAGAGAGTATCTCCCGCAGGGAAGCTGCTACCATCAAATGTTTGCCCTCATTAGACTCCCCTCTGGAAGCGCTTTCACTGCAAGCTGCAGATTCCCTCCTAACAGCAAGCTTTAGGATAGGGTACTGCATTGTATCTTAGATTCGCCTAATAATGCGATTGTGGCAAAGAGAGTATCTCCCGCAGGGAAGCTGCTACCATCAAAGGTTTGCCCTCATTAGACTCCCCTCTGGAAGCGCTTTCACTGCAAGCTGCAGATTCCTTCCTAACAGCAAGCTTTAGGATAGGGTACTGAATTGTAACTTAACTGCGGCTAATAAGGCGATTTTGGCAAAGAGAGTATCTCCCGCAGGGAAGCTGCTACCATCAAATGTTTGCCCTCCTTAGACTCCCCTCTGGAAGCGCTTTCACTGCAAGCTGCAGATTCCCTCCTAACAGCAAGCTTTAGGATAGGGTACTGAATTGAAACTTACTTTCGCCTAATAATGCTATTTTGGAAAAGTGACTATCTCCCGCAGGGAAGCTGCTACCATCAAATGTTTGCCCTCATTAGACTCCCCTCTGGAAGCGCTTTCACTGCAAGCTGCAGATTCCCTCCTAACAGCAAGCTTTAGGATAGGGTACTGAATTGTAACTTAACTGCGGCTAATAAGGCGATTTTGGCAAAGAGAGTATCTCCCGCAGGGAAGCTGCTACCATCAAATGTTTGCCCTCATTAGACTCCCCTCTGGAAGCGCTTTCACTGCAAGCTGCAGATTCCCTCCTAACAGCAAGCTTTAGGATAGGGTACTGAATTGTAACTTACTTTCGGCTAATAATGCGATTTTGGCAAAGAGAGTATCTCCCGCAGGGAAGCTGCTACCATCAAATGTTTGCCCTCATTAGACTCCCCTCTGGAAGCGCTTTCACTGCAAGCTGCAGATTCCCTCCTAACAGCAAGCTTTAGGATAGGGTACTGAATTGTAACTTACTTTCGCCTAATAATGCGATTTTGGCAAAGAGAGTATCTCCCGCAGGGAAGCTGCTACCATCAAATATTTGCCCTCATTAGACTACCCTCTGGAAGCGCTTTCACTGCAAGCTGCAGATTCCCTCCTAACAGCAACTTTAGGTTAGATTACTGAATTGTAACTTACTTTCGCCTAATAAGGCGATTTTGGCAAAGAGAGTATCTCCCGCAGGGAAGCTGCTACCATCAAATGTTTGCCCTCATTAGACTCCCCTCTGGAAGCACTTTCACTGCAAGCTGCAGATTCCCTCCTAACAGCAAGCTTTAGGATAGGGTACTGAATTGTAACTTAACTGCGGCTAATAAGGTGATTATGGCAAAGAGAATATCTCCCGCAGGGAAGCTGCTACCATCAAATATTTGCCCTCATTAGACTCCCCTCTGGAAGCGCTTTCACTGCAAGCTGCAGATTCCCTCCTAACAGCAAGCTTTAGGATAGGGTACTGAATTGCAACTTACTTTCGCCTAATAATGCGATTTTGGCAAAGAGAGTATCTCCCGCAGGGAAGCTGCTACCATCAAATGTTTGCCCTCATTAGACTCCCCTCTGGAAGCGCTTTCACTGCAAGCTGCAGATTCCCTCCTAACAGCAAGCTTTAGGATAGGGTACTGAATTGTAACTTAACTGCGGCTAATAAGGCGATTTTGGCAAAGAGAGTATCTCCCGCAGTGAAGCTGCTACCATCAAATATTTGCCCTAATTAGACTCCCCTCTGGAAGCGCTTTCACTGCAAGCTGCAGATTCCCTCCTAACAGCAAGCTTTAGGATAGGGTACTGAATTGAAACTTACTTTCGCCTAATAATGCTATTTTGGAAAAGTGACTATCTCCCGCAGGGAAGCAGCTACCATCAAATGTTTGCCCTCATTAGACTCCCCTCTGGAAGCGCTTTCACTGCAAGCTGCAGATTCCCTCCTAACAGCAAGCTTTAGGATAGGGTACTGAATTGTAACTTAACTGCGGCTAATAAGGCGATTTTGGCAAAGAGAGTATCTCCCGCAGGGAAGCTGCTACCATCAAATGTTTGCCCTCATTAGACTCCCCTCTGGAAGCGCTTTCACTGCAAGCTGCAGATTCCCTCCTAACAGCAAGCTTTAGGATAGGGTACTGAATTGTAACTTACTTTCGGCTAATAATGCGATTTTGGCAAAGAGAGTATCTCCCGCAGGGAAGCTGCTACCATCAAATGTTTGCCCTCATTAGACTCCCCTCTGGAAGCGCTTTCACTGCAAGCTGCAGATTCCCTCCTAACAGCAAGCTTTAGGATAGGGTACTGAATTGTAACTTACTTTCGCCTAATAATGCGATTTTGGCAAAGAGAGTATCTCCCGCAGGGAAGCTGCTACCATCAAATATTTGCCCTCATTAGACTACCCTCTGGAAGCGCTTTCACTGCAAGCTGCAGATTCCCTCCTAACAGCAAGCTTTAGTATAGGGTACTGAATTGAAACTTACTTTCGCCTAATAATGCTATTTTGGAAAAGAGAATATCTCCCGCAGGGAAGCTGCTACCATCAAATGTTTGCCCTCATTAGACTCCCCTCTGGAAGTGCTTTCACTGCAAGCTGCAAATTCCTTCCTAACAGCAAGCTTTAGGATAGGGTACTGAATTGTAACTTACTTTCGCCTAATAATGCGATTTTGGCAAAGAGAGTATCTCCCGCAGGGAAGCTGCTACCATCAAATGTTTGCCCTCCTTAGACGCCCCTCTGGAAGCGCTTTCACTGCAAGCTGCAGATTCCCTCCTAACAGCAAGCTTTAGGATAGGGTACTGAATTGAAACTTACTTTCGCCTAATAATGCTATTTTGGAAAAGAGACTATCTCCCGCAGGGAAGCTGCTACCATCAAATGTTTGCCCTCATTAGACTCCCCTCTGGAAGTGCTTTCACTACAAGCTGCAAATTCCTTCCTAACAGCAAGCTTTAGGATAGGGTACTGAATTGTAACTTACTTTCGCCTAATAATGCGATTTTGGCAAAGAGACTATCTCCCGCAGGGAAGCTGCTACCATCAAATGTTTGCCCTCCTTAGACGCCCCTCTGGAAGCGCTTTCACTGCAAGCTGCAGATTCCCTCCTAACAGCAAGCTTTAGGATAGGGTACTGAATGGTAACTTACTTTCGCCTAATAATGCGATTTTGGCAAAGAGAGTATCTCCCGCAGGGAAGCTGCTACCATCAAATGTTTGCCCTCATTAGACACCCCTCTGGAAGCGCTTTCACTGCAAGCTGCAGATTCCCTCCTAACAGCAAGCTTTAGGATAGGGTACTGCATTGTATTTTAGTTTCGCCTAATAATGCGATTGTGGCAAAGAGAGTATCTCCCGCAGGGAAGCTGCTACCATCAAAGGTTTGCCCTCATTACACTCCCCTCTGGAAGCGCTTTCACTGCAAGCTGCAGATTCCCTCGTAACAGCAAGCTTTAGGATAGGGTAATGAATTGTAACTTACTTTCGCCTAATAAAGCGATTTTGGCAAAGAGAGTATCTCCCGCAGGGAAGCTGCTACCATCAAATGTTTGCCCTCCTTAGACTCCCCTCTGGAAGCGCTTTCACTGCAAGCTGCAGATTCCCTCCTAACAGCAAGCTTTAGGATAGGGTACTGAATTGTAACTTAACTGCGGCTAATAAGGTGATTATGGCAAAAAGAATATCTCCCGCAGGGAAGCTGCTACCATCAAATATTTACCCTCATTAGACTCCCCTCTGGAAGCGCTTTCACTGCAAGCTGCAGATTCCCTCCTAACAGCAAGCTTTAGGATAGGGTAATGAATTGTAACTTACTTTCGGCTAATAATGCGATTTTTGCAAAGAGAGTATCTCCCGCAGGGAAGCTGCTACCATCAAATGTTTGCCCTCCTTAGACTCCCCTCTGGAAGCGCTTTCACTGCAAGCTGCAGATTCCCTCCTAACAGCAAGCTTTAGGATAGGGTACTGAATTGTATCTTACTTTCGCCTAATAATGCGATTTTGGCAAAGAGAGTATCTCCCGCAGGGAAGCTGCTACCATCAAATATTTGCCCTCATTAGACTCCCCTCTGGAAGCGCTTTCACTGCAAGCTGCAGATTCCCTCCTAACAGCAAGCTTTAGGATAGGGTACTGAATTGTAACTTACTTTCGCCTAATAATGCGATTTTGGCAAAGAGAGTATCTCCCGCAGGGAAGCTGCTACCATCAAATGTTTGCCCTCATTAGACTCCCCTCTGGAAGCGCTTTCACTGCAAGCTGCAGATTCCCTCCTAACAGCAAGCTTTAGGATAGGGTACTGAATTGTAACTTAACTGCGGCTAATAAGGCGATTTTGGCAAAGAGAGTATCTCCCGCAGGGAAGCTGCTACCATCAAATGTTTGCCCTCATTAGACTCCCCTCTGGAAGCGCTTTCACTGCAAGCTGCAGATTCCCTCCTAACAGCAAGCTTTAGGATAGGGTACTGAATTGTAACTTACTTTCGGCTAATAATGCGATTTTGGCAAAGAGACTATCTCCCGCAGGGAAGCTGCTACCATCAAATGTTTGCCCTCATTAGACTCCCCTCTGGAAGCGCTTTCACTGCAAGCTGCAGATTCCCTCCTAACAGCAAGCTTTAGGATAGGGTACTGAATTGTAACTTACTTTCGCCTAATAATGCGATTTTGGCAAAGAGAGTATCTCCCGCAGGGAAGCAGCTACCATCAAATATTTGCCCTCATTAGACTACCCTCTGGAAGCGCTTTCACTGCAAGCTGCAGATTCCCTCCTAACAGCAAGCTTTAGGATAGGGTACTGAATTGTAACTTAATTGCGGCTAATAAGGCGATTTTGGCAAAGAGAGTATCTCCCGCAGGGAAGCTGCTACCATCAAATGTTTGCCCTCATTAGACTCCCCTCTGGAAGCGCTTTCACTGCAAGCTGCAGATTCCCTCCTAACAGCAAGCTTTAGGATAGGGTACTGAATTGTAACTTACTTTCGCATAATAACGCGATTTTGGCAAAGAGAGTATCTCCCGCAGGGAAGCTGCTACCATCAAATGTTTGCCCTCATTAGACTCCCCTCTGGAAGCGCTTTCACTGCAAGCTGCAGATTCCCTCCTAACAGCAAGCTTTAGGATAGGGTACTGAATTGAATCTTACTTTCGCCTAATAATGCTATTTTGGAAAAGAGACTATCTCCCGCAGGGAAGCTGCTACCATCAAATGTTTGCCCTCATTAGACTCCCCTCTGGAAGTGCTTTCACTGCAAGCTGCAAATTCCTTCCTAACAGCAAGCTTTAGGATAGGGTACTGAATTGTAACTTACTTTCGCCTAATAATGCGATTTTGGCAAAGAGAGTATCTCCCGCAGGGAAGCTGCTACCATCAAATGTTTGCCCTCCTTAGACGCCCCTCTGGAAGCGCTTTCACTGCAAGCTGCAGATTCCCTCCTAACAGCAAGCTTTAGGATAGGGTACTGATTTGTAACTTACTTTCGCCTAATAATGCGATTTTGGCAAAGAGAGTATCTCCCGCAGGGAAGCTGCTACCATCAAATGTTTGCCCTCATTAGACACCCCTCTGGAAGCGCTTTCACTGCAAGCTGCAGATTCCCTCCTAACAGCAAGCTTTAGGATAGGGTACTGCATTGTATCTTAGTTTCGCCTAATACTGCGATTGTGGCAAAGAGAGTATCTCCCGCAGGGAAGCTGCTACCATCAAAGGTTTGCCCTCATTACACTCCCCTCTGGAAGCGCTTTCACTGCAAGCTGCAGATTCCCTCCTAACAGCAAGCTTTAGGATAGGGTAATGAATTGTAACTTACTTTCGCCTAATAAAGCGATTTTGGCAAAGAGAGTATCTCCCGCAGGGAAGCTGCTACCATCAAATGTTTGCCCTCATTAGACTCCCCTCTGGAAGCGCTTTCACTGCAAGCTGCAGATTCCCTCCTAACAGCAAGCTTTAGGATAGGGTACTGAATTGTAACTTAACTGCGGCTAATAAGGTGATTATGGCAAAGAGAATATCTCCCGCAGGGAAGCTGCTACCATCAAATATTTGCCCTCATTAGACTCCCCTCTGGAAGCGCTTTCACTGCAAGCTGCAGATTCCCTCCTAACAGCAAGCTTTAGGATAGGGTACTGAATTGTTACTTACTTTCGCCTAATAAAGCGATTTTGGCAAAGAGAGTATCTCCCGCAGGGAAGCTGCTACCATCAAATGTTTGCCCTCCTTAGACTCCCCTCTGGAAGCGCTTTCACTGCAAGCTGCAGATTCCCTCCTAACAGCAAGCTTTAGGATAGGGTACTGAATTGTAACTTAACTGCGGCTAAAAAGGCGATTTTGGCAAAGAGAGTATCTCCCGCAGGGAAGCTGCTACCATCAAATATTTGCCCTCATTAGACTCCCCTCTGGAAGCGCTTTCACTGCAAGCTGCAGATTCCCTCCTAACAGCAAGCTTTAGGATAGGGTACTGAATTGTAACTTACTTTCGCCTAATAATGCGATTTTGGCAAAGAGAGTATCTCCCGCAGGGAAGCTGCTACCATCAAATGTTTGCCCTCATTAGACTCCCCTCTGGAAGCGCTTTCACTGCAAGCTGCAGATTCCCTCCTAACAGCAAGCTTTAGGATAGGATACTGAATTGTAACTTAACTGCGGCTAATAAGGCGATTTTGGCAAAGAGATTATCTCCCGCAGGGAAGCTGCTACCATCAAATGTTTGCCCTCATTAGACTCCCCTCTGGAAGCGCTTTCACTGCAAGCTGCAGATTCCCTCCTAACAGCAAGCTTTAGGATAGGGTACTGAATTGTAACTTACTTTCGGCTAATAATGCGATTTAGGCAAAGAGAGTATCTCCCGCAGGGAAGCTGCTACCATCAAATGTTTGCCCTCATTAGACTCCCCTCTGGAAGCGCTTTCACTGCAAGCTGCAGATTCCCTCCTAACAGCAAGCTTTAGGATAGGGTACTGAATTGTAACTTACTTTCGCCTAATAATGCGATTTTGGCAAAGAGAGTATCTCCCGCAGGGAAGCTGCTACCATCAAATATTTGCCCTCATTAGACTACCCTCTGGAAGCGCTTTCACTGCAAGCTGCAGATTCCCTCCTAACAGCAACTTTAGGTTAGATTACTGAATTGTAACTTACTTTCGCCTAATAAGGCGATTTTGGCAAAGAGAGTATCTCCCGCAGGGAAGCTGCTACCATCAAATGTTTGCCCTCATTAGACTCCCCTCTGGAAGCACTTTCACTGCAAGCTGCAGATTCCCTCCTAACAGCAAGCTTTAGGATAGGGTACTGAATTGTAACTTAACTGCGGCTAATAAGGTGATTATGGCAAAGAGAATATCTCCCGCAGGGAAGCTGCTACCATCAAATATTTGCCCTCATTAGACTCCCCTCTGGAAGCGCTTTCACTGCAAGCTGCAGATTCCCTCCTAACAGCAAGCTTTAGGATAGGGTACTGAATTGCAACTTACTTTCGCCTAATAATGCGATTTTGGCAAAGAGAGTATCTCCCGCAGGGAAGCTGCTACCATCAAATGTTTGCCCTCATTAGACTCCCCTCTGGAAGCGCTTTCACTGCAAGCTGCAGATTCCCTCCTAACAGCAAGCTTTAGGATAGTGTACTGAATTGTAACTTAACTGCGGCTAATAAGGCGATTTTGGCAAAGAGAGTATCTCCCGCAGGGAAGCTGCTACCATCAAATATTTGCCCTAATTAGACTCCCCTCTGGAAGCGCTTTCACTGCAAGCTGCAGATTCCCTCCTAACAGCAAGCTTTAGGATAGGGTACTGAATTGAAACTTACTTTCGCCTAATAATGCTATTTTGGAAAAGTGACTATCTCCCGCAGGGAAGCTGCTACCATCAAATGTTTGCCCTCATTAGACTCCCCTCTGGAAGCGCTTTCACTGCAAGCTGCAGATTCCCTCCTAACAGCAAGCTTTAGGATAGGGTACTGAATTGTAACTTAACTGCGGCTAATAATGCGATTTTGGCAAAGAGAGTATCTCCCGCAGGGAAGCTGCTACCATCAAATGTTTGCCCTCATTAGACTCCCCTCTGGAAGCGCTTTCACTGCAAGCTGCAGATTCCCTCCTAACAGCAAGCTTTAGGATAGGGTAATGAATTGTAACTTACTTTCGCCTAATAAAGCGATTTTGGCAAAGAGAGTATCTCCCGCAGGGAAGCTGCTACCATCAAATGTTTGCCCTCCTTAGACTCCCCTCTGGAAGCGCTTTCACTGCAAGCTGCAGATTCCCTCCTAACAGCAAGCTTTAGGATAGGGTACTGAATTGTATCTTACTTTCGCCTAATAATGCGATTTTGGCAAAGAGAGTATCTCCCGCAGGGAAGCTGCTACCATCAAATATTTGCCCTCATTAGACTCCCCTCTGGAAGCGCTTTCACTGCAAGCTGCAGATTCCCTCCTAACAGCAAGCTTTAGGATAGGGTACTGAATTGTAACTTACTTTCGGCTAATAATGCGATTTTGGCAAAGAGAGTATCTCCCGCAGGGAAGCTGCTACCATCAAATGTTTGCCCTCATTAGACTCCCCTCTGGAAGCGCTTTCACTGCAAGCTGCAGATTCCCTCCTAACAGCAAGCTTTAGGATAGGGTACTGAATTGTACCTTAACTGCGGCTAATAAGGCGATTTTGGCAAAGAGAGTATCTCCCGCAGGGAAGCTGCTACCATCAAATGTTTGCCCTCATTAGACTCCCCTCTGGAAGCGCTTTCACTGCAAGCTGCAGATTCCCTCCTAACAGCAAGCTTTAGGATAGGGTACTGAATTGTAACTTACTTTCGGCTAATAATGCGATTTTGGCAAAGAGACTATCTCCCGCAGGGAAGCTGCTACCATCAAATGTTTGCCCTCATTAGACTCCCCTCTGGAAGCGCTTTCACTGCAAGCTGCAGATTCCCTCCTAACAGCAAGCTTTAGGATAGGGTACTGAATTGTAACTTACTTTCGCCTAATAATGCGATTTTGGCAAAGAGAGTATCTCCCGCAGGGAAGCAGCTACCATCAAATATTTGCCCTCATTAGACTACCCTCTGGAAGCGCTTTCACTGCAAGCTGCAGATTCCCTCCTAACAGCAAGCTTTAGGATAGGGTACTGAATTGAAACTTACTTTCGCCTAATAATGATATTTTGGAAAAGAGACTATCTCCCGCAGGGAAGCTGCTACCATCAAATGTTGGCCCTCATTAGACTCCCCTCTGGAAGCGCTTTCACTGCAAGCTGCAGATTCCTTCCTAACAGCAAGCTTTAGGATAGGGTACTGAATTGTAACTTACTTTCGCCTAATAATGCGATTTTGGCAAAGAGAGTATCTCCCGCAGGGAAGCTGCTACCATCAAATGTTTGCCCTCATTAGACTCCCCTCTGGAAGCGCTTTCACTGCAAGCTGCAGATTCCCTCCTAACAGCAAGCTTTAGGATAGGGTACTGAATTGTATCTTACTTTCGCCTAATAATGCGATTTTGGCAAAGAGAGTATCTCCCGCAGGGAAGCTGCTACCATCAAAGGTTTGCCCTCATTAGACTCCCCTCTGGAAGCGCTTTCACTGCAAGCTGCAGATTCCTTCCTAACAGCAAGCTTTAGGATAGGGTACTGAATTGTAACTTAACTGCGGCTAATAAGGCGATTTTGGCAAAGAGAGTATCTCCCGCAGGGAAGCTGCTACCATCAAATGTTTGCCCTCATTAGACTCCCCTCTGGAAGCGCTTTCACTGCAAGCTGCAGATTCCCTCCTAACAGCAAGCTTTAGGATAGGGTACTGAATTGTATCTTACTTTCGCCTAATAATGTGATTTTGGCAAAGAGAGTATCTCCCGCAGGGAAGCTGCTACCATCAAATGTTTGCCCTCATTAGACTCCCCTCTGGAAGCGCTTTCACTGCAAGCTGCAGATTCCCTCCTAACAGCAAGCTTTAGGATAGGGTACTGAATTGAAACTTACTTTCGCCTAATAATGCTATTTTGGAAATGTGACTATCTCCCGCAGGGAAGCTGCTACCATCAACTGTTTGCCCTCATTAGACTCCCCTCTGGAAGCGCTTTCACTGCAAGCTGCAGATTCCTTCCTAACAGCAAGCTTTAGGATAGGGTACTGAATTTTAACTTACTTTCGCCTAATAATGCGATTTTGGAAAAGAGAGTATCTCCCGCAGGGAAGCTGCTACCATCAAATGTTTGCCCTCATTAGACTCCCCTCTGGAAGCGCTTTCACTGCAAGCTGCAGATTCCCTCCTAACAGCAAGCTTTAGGATAGGGTACTGAATTGTACCTTAACTATGGCTCATAAGGAGATTTTGGCAAAGAGAATATCTCCCGCAGGGAAGCTGCTACCATCAAATGTTTGCCCTCATTAGACTCCCCTCTGGAAGCGCTTTCACTGCAAGCTGCAGATTCCTTCCTAACAGCAAGCTTTAGGATAGGGTACTGAATTGTAACTTACTTTCGCCTAATAATGCGATTTTGGAAAAGAGAGTATCTCCCGCAGGGAAGCTGCTACCATCAAATGTTTGCGCTCATTAGACTCCCCTCTGGAAGCGCTTTCACTGCAAGCTGCAGATTCCCTCCTAACAGCAAGCTTTAGGATAGGGTACTGAATGGTAACTTAACTGCGGCTCATAAGGAGATTTTGGCAAAGAGAATATCTCCCGCAGGGAAGCTGCTACCATCAAATATTTGCCCTCATTAGACTCCCCTCTGGAAGCGCTTTCACTGCAAGCTGCAGATTCCCTCCTAACAGCAAGCTTTAGGATAGGGTACTGAATTGTAACTTAACTGCGGCTAATAAGGCGATATCGGCAAAGAGAATATATCCCGCAGGGAAGCTGCTACCATCAAATATTTGCCCTCATTAGACTCCCCTCTGGAAGCGCTTTCACTGCAAGCTGCAGATTCCCTCCTAACAGCAAGCTTTAGGATAGGGTACTGAATTGTAACTTACTTTCGCCTAATAATGCGATTTTGGAAAAGAGACTATCTCCCGCAGGGAAGCTGCTACCATCAAATGTTTGCCCTCATTAGACTCCCCTCTGGAAGCGCTTTCACTGCAAGCTGCAGATTCCCTCCTAACAGCAAGCTTTAGGATAGGGTACTGAATTGTAACTTACTTTCGCCTAATAATGCGATTTTGGCAAAGAGAGTATCTCCCGCAGGGAAGCTGCTACCATCAAATGTTTGCCCTCATTAGACTCCCCTCTGGAAGCGCTTTCACTGCAAGCTGCAGATTCCCTCCTAACAGCAAGCTTTAGGATAGGGTACTGCATTGTATCTTAGCTTCGCCTAATAATGCGATTGTGGCAAAGAGATTATCTCCCGCAGGGAAGCTGCTACCATCAAAGGTTTGCCCTCATTAGACTCCCCTCTGGAAGCGCTTTCACTGCAAGCTGCAGATTCCTTCCTAACAGCAAGCTTTAGGATAGGGTACTGAATTGTATCTTAACTGCGGCTAATAAGGCGATTTTGGCAAAGAGAGTATCTCCCGCAGGGAAGCTGCTACCATCAAATGTTTGCCCTCATTAGACTCCCCTCTGGAAGCGCTTTCACTGCAAGCTGCAGATTCCCTCCTAACAGCAAGCTTTAGGATAGGGTACTGAATTGTATCTTACTTTCGCCTAATAATGCGATTTTGGCAAAGAGAGTATCTCCCGCAGGGAAGCTGCTACCATCAAAGGTTTGCCCTCATTAGACTCCCCTCTGGAAGCGCTTTCACTGCAAGCTGCAGATTCCTTCCTAACAGCAAGCTTTAGGATAGGGTACTGAATTGTAACTTAACTGCGGCTAATAAGGCGATTTTGGCAAAGAGAGTATCTCCCGCAGGGAAGCTGCTACCATCAAATGTTTGCCCTCATTAGACTCCCCTCTGGAAGCGCTTTCACTGCAAGCTGCAGATTCCCTCCTAACAGCAAGCTTTAGGATAGGGTACTGAATTGTATCTTACTTTCGCCTAATAATGTGATTTTGGCAAAGAGAGTATCTCCCGCAGGGAAGCTGCTACCATCAAATGTTTGCCCTCATTAGACTCCCCTCTGGAAGCGCTTTCACTGCAAGCTGCAGATTCCCTCCTAACAGCAAGCTTTAGGATAGGGTACTGAATTGTAACTTAACTGCGGCTAATAAGGCGATTTTGGCAAAGAGAGTATCTCCCGCAGGGAAGCTGCTACCATCAAATGTTTGCCCTCATTAGACTCCCCTCTGGAAGCGCTTTCACTGCAAGCTGCAGATTCCCTCCTAACAGCAAGCTTTAGGATAGGGTACTGAATTGAAACTTACTTTCGCCTAATAATGCTATTTTGGAAAAGTGACTATCTCCCGCAGGGAAGCTGCTACCATCAAATGTTTGCCCTCATTAGACTCCCCTCTGGAAGCGCTTTCACTGCAAGCTGCAGATTCCCTCCTAACAGCAAGCTTTAGGATAGGGTACTGAATTGTAACTTAACTGCGGCTAATAAGGCGATTTTGGCAAAGAGAGTATCTCCCGCAGGGAAGCTGCTACCATCAAATATTTGCCCTCATTAGACTCCCCTCTGGAAGCGCTTTCACTGCAAGCTGCAGATTCCCTCCTAACAGCAAGCTTTAGGATAGGGTACTGAATTGAAACTTACTTTCGCCTAATAATGCTATTTTGGAAATGTGACTATCTCCCGCAGGGAAGCTGCTACCATCAACTGTTTGCCCTCATTAGACTCCCCTCTGGAAGCGCTTTCACTGCAAGCTGCAGATTCCTTCCTAACAGCAAGCTTTAGGATAGGGTACTGAATTTTAACTTACTTTCGCCTAATAATGCGATTTTGGAAAAGAGAGTATCTCCCGCAGGGAAGCTGCTACCATCAAATGTTTGCCCTCATTAGACTCCCCTCTGGAAGCGCTTTCACTGCAAGCTGCAGATTCCCTCCTAACAGCAAGCTTTAGGATAGGGTACTGAATTGTACCTTAACTATGGCTCATAAGGAGATTTTGGCAAAGAGAATATCTCCCGCAGGGAAGCTGCTACCATCAAATGTTTGCCCTCATTAGACTCCCCTCTGGAAGCGCTTTCACTGCAAGCTGCAGATTCCTTCCTAACAGCAAGCTTTAGGATAGGGTACTGAATTGTAACTTAATTTCGCCTAATAAATCGATTTTGGCAAAGAGAGTGTCTCCCGCAGGGAAGCTGCTACCATCAAATGTTTGTCCTCCTTAGACTCCCCTCTGGAAGCGCTTTCACTGCAAGCTGCAGATTCCCTCCTAACAGCAAGGTTTAGGATAGGGTACTGAATTGTAACTTAACTGCGGCTAATAAGGCGATTTTGGCAAAGAGAGTATCTCCCGCAGGGAAGCTGCTACCATCAAATATTTGCCCTCATTAGACTCCCCTCTGGAAGCGCTTTCACTGCAAGCTGCAGATTCCCTCCTAACAGCAAGCTTTAGGATAGGGTACTGAATTGTATCTTCCTTTCGCCTAATAAGGCGATTTTGGCAAAGAGAGTATCTCCCGCAGGGAAGCTGCTACCATCAAATGTTTGCCCTCATTAGACTCCCCTCTGGAAGCGCTTTCACTGCAAGCTGCAGATTCCCTCCTAACAGCAAGCTTTAGGAAAGTGTTCTGAATTGTAACTTACTTTCGCCTAATAATGCGATTTTGGCAAAGAGAGTATCTCCCGCAGGGAAGCTGCTACCATCAAATATTTGCCCTCGTTAGACTACCCTCTGGAAGCGCTTTCACTGCAAGCTGCAGATTCCCTCCTAACAGCAAGCTTTAGGGTAGGGTACTGAATTGTAACTTAACTGCGGCTAATAAGGCGATTTTGGCAAAGAGAATATATCCCGCAGGGAAGCTGCTACCATCAAATACTTGCCCTCATTAGACTCCCCTCTGGAAGCGCTTTCACTGCAAGCTGCAGATTCCTTCCTAACAGCAAGCTTTAGGATAGGGTACTGAATTGTAACTTACTTTCGCCTAATAATGCGATTTTGGCAAAGAGAGTATCTCCCGCAGGGAAGCTGCTACCATCAAATATTTGCCCTCATTAGACTCCCCTCTGGAAGCGCTTTCACTGCAAGCTGCAGATTCCCTCCTAACAGCAAGCTTTAGGATAGGGTACTGAATTGTAACTTACTTTCGCCTAATAATGCGATTTTGGCAAAGAGAGTATCTCCCGCAGGGAAGCTGCTACCATCAAATATTTGCCCTCATTAGACTCCCCTCTGGAAGCGCTTTCACTGCAAGCTGCAGATTCCCTCCTAACAGCAAGCTTTAGGATAGGGTACTGAATTGTAACTTACTTTCGCCTAATAAAGCGATTTTGGCAAAGAGAGTATCTCCCGCAGGGAAGCTGCTACCATCAAATTTGTTCCCTCGTTAGACTCCCCTCTGGAAGCGCTTTCACTGCAAGCTGCAGATTCCCTCCTAACAGCAAGCTTTAGGATAGGGTACTGAATTGTAACTTACTTTCGGCTAATAATGCGATTTTGGCAAAGAGAGTATCTCCTGCAGGGAAGCTGCTACCATCAAATATTTGCCCTCATTAGACTACCCTCTGGAAGCGCTTTCACTGCAAGCTGCAGATTCCCTCCTAACAGCAAGCTTTAGGATAGGGTACTGCATTGTATCTTAGCTTCGCCTAATAATGCGATTGTGGCAAAGAGAGTATCTCCCGCAGGGAAGCTGCTACCATCAAATGTTTGCCCTCATTAGACTCCCCTCTGGAAGCGCTTTCACTGCAAGCTGCAGATTCCCTCCTAACAGCAAGCTTTAGGATAGGGTACTGAATTGTAACTTACTTTCGCCTAATAATGCGATTTTGGCAAAGAGAGTATCTCCCGCAGGGAAGCTGCTACCATCAAATGTTTGCCCTCATTAGACTCCCCTCTGGAAGCGCTTTCACTGCAAGCTGCAGATTCCCTCCTAACAGCAAGCTTTAGGATAGGGTACTGAATTGTAACTTAACTGCGGCTAATAAGGCGATTTTGGCAAAGAGAGTATCTCCCGCAGGGAAGCTGCTACCATCAAATGTTTGCCCTCATTAGACTCCCCTCTGGAAGCGCTTTCACTGCAAGCTGCAGATTCCTTCCTAACAGCAAGCTTTAGGATAGGGTACTGAATTGTAACTTACTTTCGGATAATAATGCGATTTTGGCAAAGAGAGTATCTCCCGCAGGGAAGCTGCTACCATCAAATGTTTGCCCTCATTAGACTCCCCTCTGGAAGCGCTTTCACTGCAAGCTGCAGATTCCCTCCTAACAGCAAGCTTTAGGATAGGGTACTGAATTGTAACTTACTTTCGGCTAATAAGGCGATTTTGGCAAAGAGAGTATCTCCCGCAGGGAAGCTGCTACCATCAAATGTTTGCCCTCATTAGACTCCCCTCTGGAAGCGCTTTCACTGCAAGCTGCAGATTCCCTCCTAACAGCAAGCTTTAGGATAGGGTACTGAATTGTAACTTACTTTCGCCTAATAATGCGATTTCGGAAAAGAGAGTATCTCCCGCAGGGAAGCTGCTACCATCAAATATTTGCCCTCATTATACTACCCTCTGGAAGCGCTTTCACTGCAAGCTGCAGATTCCCTCCTAACAGCAAGCTTTAGGATAGGGTACTGAATTGTAACTTAACTGCGGCTAATAAGGCGATTTTGGCAAAGAGAATATCTCCCGCAGGGAAGCTGCTACCATCAAATGCTTGCCCTCATTAGACTCCCCTCTGGAAGCGCTTTCACTGCAAGCTGCAGATTCCTTCCTAACAGCAAACTTTAGGATAGGGTACTGAATTGTAACTTACTTTCGCCTAATAATGCGATTTTGGAAAAGAGAGTATCACCCGCAGGGAAGCTGCTACCATCAAATGTTTGCCCTCATTAGACTCCCCTCTGGAAGCGCTTTCACTGCAAGCTGCAGATTCCCTCCTAACAGCAAGCTTTAGGATAGGGTACTGAATTGTAACTTAACTGCGGCTCATAAGGCGATTATGGCAAAGAGAATATCTCCCGCAGGGAAGCTGCTACCATCAAATATTTGCCCTCATTAGACTCCCCTCTGGAAGCGCTTTCACTGCAAGCTGCAGATTCCCTCCTAACAGCAAGCTTTAGGATAGGGTACTGAATTGTAACTTACTGTCGCCTAATAATGCGATTTTGGCAAAGAGAGTATCTCCCGCAGGGAAGCTGCTACAATCAAATGTTTCCCTCATTAGACTCCCCTCTGGAAGCACTTTCACTGCAAGCGGCAGATTCCCACCTAACAGCAAGGTGTAGGACAGGGTACTGAATTGTATCTTATTTTCGCCTAATAATGCTATTTTAGCAAAGAGAGTATCTCCCGCAGGGAAGCTGCTACCATCAAATGTTTGCCCTCATTAGACTCCCCTCTGGAAGCGCTTTCACTGCAAGCTGCAGATTCCTTCCTAACAGCAAGCTTTAGGATAGGGTACTGAATTGTAACTTAACTGCGGCTAATAAGGCGATTTTGGCAAAGAGAGTATCTCCCGCAGGGAAGCTGCTACCATCAAATTTGTTCCCTCGTTAGACTCCCCTCTGGAAGCGCTTTCACTGCAAGCTGCAGATTCCCTCCTAACAGCAAGCTTTAGGTTAGAGTACTGAATTGTAACTTACTATCGCCTAATAATGCGATTTTGGCAAAGAGAGTATCTCCCGCAGGGAAGCTGCTACCATCAAAGGTTTGCCCTCATTAGACTCCCCTCTGGAAGCGCTTTCACTGCAAGCTGCAGATTCCCTCCTAACAGCAAGCTTTAGGATAGGGTACTGAATTGTAACTTACTTTCGCCTAATAATGCGATTATAGCAAAGAGAGTATCTCCCGCAGGGAAGCTGCTACCATCAAATGTTTGCCCTCATTAGACTCCCCTCTGGAAGCGCTTTCACTGCAAGCTGCAGATTCCCTCCTAACAGCAAGGTTTAGGATAGGGTACTGAATTGTAACTTAACTGCGGCTAATAAGGCGATTTTGGCAAAGAGAGTATCTCCCGCAGGGAAGCTGCTACCATCAAATATTTGCCCTCATTAGACTCCCCTCTGGAAGCGCTTTCACTGCAAGCTGCAGATTCCCTCCTAACAGCAAGCTTTAGGATAGGGTACTGAATTGTATCTTCCTTTCGCCTAATAATGCGATTTTGGCAAAGAGAATATCTCCCGCAGGGAAGCTGCTACCATCAAATGTTTGCCCTCATTAGACTCCCCTCTGGAAGCGCTTTCACTGCAAGCTGCAGATTCCCTCCTAACAGCAAGCTTTAGGAAAGTGTTCTGAATTGTAACTTACTTTCGCCTAATAATGCGATTTTGGCAAAGAGAGTATCTCCCGCAGGGAAGCTGCTACCATCAAATATTTGCCCTCGTTAGACTACCCTCTGGAAGCGCTTTCACTGCAAGCTGCAGATTCCCTCCTAACAGCAAGCTTTAGGATAGGGTACTGAATTGTAACTTAACTGCGGCTAATAAGGCGATATTGGCAAAGAGAATATATCCCGCAGGGAAGCTGCTACCATCAAATACTTGCCCTCATTAGACTCCCCTCTGGAAGCGCTTTCACTGCAAGCTGCAGATTCCCTCCTAACAGCAAGCTTTAGGATAGGGTAATGAATTGTAACTTACTTTCGCCTAATAAAGCGATTTTGGCAAAGAGAGTATCTCCCGCAGGGAAGCTGCTACCATCAAATATTTGCCCTCATTAGACTCCCCTCTGGAAGCGCTTTCACTGCAAGCTGCAGATTCCTTCCTAACAGCAAGCTTTAGGATAGGGTACTGAATTGTAACTTACTTTCGCCTAATAATGCGATTTTGGAAAAGAGACTATCTCCCGCAGGGAAGCTGCTACCATCAAATGTTTGCCCTCATTAGACTCCCCTCTGGAAGCGCTTTCACTGCAAGCTGCAGATTCCTTCCTAACAGCAAGCTTTAGGATAGGGTACTGAATTGTAACTTACTTTCGCCTAATAATGCGATTTTGGCAAAGAGAGTATCTCCCGCAGGGAAGCTGCTACAATCAAATGTTTCCCTCATTAGACTCCCCTCTGGAAGCGCTTTCACTGCAAGCGGCAGATTCCCACCTAACAGCAAGCTGTAGGACAGGGTACTGAATTTTATCTTATTTTCGCCTAATAATGCTATTTTAGCAAAGAGAGTATCTCCCGCAGGGAAGCTGCTACCATCAAAGGTTTGCCCTCATTAGTCTCCCCTCTGGAAGCGCTTTCACTGCAAGCTGCAGATTCCTTCCTAACAGCAAGCTTTAGGATAGGGTACTGAATTGTAACTTAACTGCGGCTAATAAGGCGACTTTGACAAAGAGAGTATCTCCCGCAGGGAAGCTGCTACCATCAAATTTGTTCCGTCGTTAGACTCCCCTCTGGAAGCGCTTTCACTGCAAGCTGCAGATTCCCTCCTAACAGCAAGCTTTAGGATAGGGTACTGAATTGTAACTTACTTTCGGCTAATAATGCGATTTTGGCAAAGAGTATCTCCCGCAGGGAAGCTGCTACCATCAAATGTTTGCCCTCATTAGACTCCCCTCTGGAAGCGCTTTCACTGCAAGCTGCAGATTCCCTCCTAACAGCAAGCTTTAGGATAGGGTACTGAATTGTAACTTACTTTCGCCTAATAATGCGATTTTGGCAAAGAGAGTATCTCCCGCAGGGAAGCTGCTACCATCAAATGTTTGCCCTCATTAGACTCCCCTCTGGAAGCGCTTTCACTGCAAGCTGCAGATTCCCTCCTAACAGCAAGCTTTAGGATAGGGTACTGAATTGTAACTTAATTGCGGCTAATAAGGCGATTTTGGCAAAGAGAGTATCTCCCGCAGGGAAGCTGCTACCATCAAATGTTTGCCCTCATTAGACTCCCCTCTGGAAGCGCTTTCACTGCTATCTGCAGATTCCCTCCTAACAGCAAGCTTTAGGATAGGGTACTGAATTGTAACTTACTTTTGGATAATAATGCGATTTTGGCAAAGAGAGTATCTCCCGCAGGGAAGCTGCTACCATCAAATGTTTGCCCTCATTAGACTCCCCTCTGGAAGCGCTTTCACTGCAAGCTGCAGATTCCCTCCTAACAGCAAGCTTTAGGATAGGGTACTGAATTGTAACTTACTTTCGCCTAATAATGCGATTTTGGCAAAGAGAGTATCTCCCGCAGGGAAGCTGCTACCATCAAATATTTGCCCTCATTAGACTACCCTCTGGAAGCGCTTTCACTGCAAGCTGCAGATGCCCTCCTAACAGCAAGCTTTAGGATAGGGTACTGAATTGAAACTTACTTTCGCCTAATAATGCTATTTTGGAAATGTGACTATCTCCCGCAGGGAAGCTGCTACCATCAACTGTTTGCCCTCATTAGACTCCCCTCTGGAAGCGCTTTCACTGCACGCTGCAGATTCCTTCCTAACAGCAAGCTTTAGGATAGGGTACTGAATTTTAACTTACTTTCGCCTAATAATGCGATTTTGGAAAAGAGAGTATCTCCCGCAGGGAAGCTGCTACCATCAAATGTTTGCCCTCATTAGACTCCCCTCTGGAAGCGCTTTCACTGCAAGCTGCAGATTCCTTCCTAACAGCAAGCTTTAGGATAGGGTACTGAATTGTAACTTAACTGCGGCTCATAAGGAGATTTTGTCAAAGAGAATATCTCCCGCAGGGAAGCTGCTACCATCAAATGTTTGCCCTCATTAGACTCCCCTCTGGAAGCGCTTTCACTGCAAGCTGCAGATTCCTTCCTAACAGCAAGCTTTAGGATAGGGTACTGAATTGTAACTTACTTTCGCCTAATAATGCGATTTTGGAAAAGAGAGTATCTCCCGCAGGGAAGCTGCTACCATCAAATGTTTGCCCTCATTAGACTCCCCTCTGGAAGCGCTTTCACTGCAAGCTGCAGATTCCCTCCTAACAGCAAGCTTTAGGATAGGGTACTGAATGGTATCTTAACTGCTGCTCATAAGGAGATTTTGGCAAAGAGAATATCTCCCGCAGGGAAGCTGCTACCATCAAATATTTGCCCTCATTAGACTCCCCTCTGGAAGCGCTTTCACTGCAAGCTGCAGATTCCCTCCTAACAGCAAGCTTTAGGATAGGGTACTGAATTGTAAATTAACTGCGGCTAATAAGGCGATATCGGTAAAGAGAATATATCCCGCAGGGAAGCTGCTACCATCAAATATTTGCCCTCATTAGACTCCCCTCTGGAAGCGCTTTCACTGCAAGCTGCAGATTCCCTCCTAACAGCAAGCTTTAGGATAGGGTACTGAATTGTAACTTACTTTCGCCTAATAATGCGATTATAGAAAAGAGACTATCTCCCGCAGGGAAGCTGCTACCATCAAATGTTTGCCCTCATTAGACTCCCCTCTGGAAGCGCTTTCACTGCAAGCTGCAGATTCCCTCCTAACAGCAAGCTTTAGGATAGGGTACTGAATTTTAACTTGCATTCGCCTAATAATGCGATTTTGGCAAAGAGAGTATCTCCCGCAGGGAAGCTGCTACCATCAAATGTTTGCCCTCCTTAGACTCCCCTCTGGAAGCGCTTTCACTGCAAGCTGCAGATTCCCTCCTAACAGCAAGCTTTAGGATAGGGTACTGAATTGTAACTTACTTTTGCCTAATAATGCGATTTTGGCAAAGAGAGTATCTCCCGCAGGGAAGCTGCTACCATCAAATGTTTCCCTCATTAGACTCCCCTCTGGAAGCGCTTTCACTGCAAGCGGCAGATTCCCACCTAACAGCAAGCTGTAGGACAGGATAATGAATTGTAACTTAACTGCGGCTAATAAGGCGATTTTGGCAAAGAGAATATCTCCCACAGGGAAGCTGCTACCATAAAATGTTTGCCCTCATTACAATCCCCTCTGGAATCGCTTTCACTGCAAGCGGCAGATTCCCACCTAACAGCAAGCTTTAGGATAGGGTACTGAATTGTAACTTACTTTCGCCTAATAATGCGATTTTGGCAAAGAGAATATCTCCCGCAGGGAAGCTGTTACCATCAAACGTTTGCCCTCATTAGACTCCCCTCTGGAAGCGCTTTCACTGCAAGCTGCAGATTCCCTCCTAACAGCAAGCTTTAGGATAGGGTACTGAATGGTAACTTACTTTCGCCTAATAATGCGATTTTGGCAAAGAGAGTATCTCCCGCAGGGAAGCTGCTACCATCAAATATTTGCCCTCGTTAGACTACCCTCTGGAAGCGCTTTCACTGCAAGCTGCAGATTCCCTCCTAACAGCAAGCTTTAGGGTAGGGTACTGAATTGTAACTTAACTGCGGCTAATAAGGCGATTTTGGCAAAGAGAATATATCCCGCAGGGAAGCTGCTACCATCAAATACTTGCCCTCATTAGACTCCCCTCTGGAAGCGCTTTCACTGCAAGCTGCAGATTCCTTCCTAACAGCAAGCTTTAGGATAGGGTACTGAATTGTAACTTACTTTCGCCTAATAATGCGATTTTGGCAAAGAGAGTATCTCCCGCAGGGAAGCTGCTACCATCAAATGTTTGCCCTCATTAGACTCCCCTCTGGAAGCGCTTTCACTGCAAGCTGCAGATTCCCTCCTAACAGCAAGCTTTAGGATAGGGTACTGAATTGTAACTTACTTTCGCCTAATAAAGCGATTTTGGCAAAGAGAGTATCTCCCGCAGGGAAGCTGCTACAATCAAATGTTTCCCTCATTAGACTCCCCTCTGGAAGCGCTTTCACTGCAAGCGGCAGATTCCCTCCTAACAGCAAGCTGTAGGACAGGGTACTGAATTGTATCTTATTTTCGCCTAATAATGCTATTTTAGCAAAGAGAGTATCTCCCGCAGGGAAGCTGCTACCACCAAAGGTTTGCCCTCATTAGTCTCCCCTCTGGAAGCGCTTTCACTGCAAGCTGCAGATTCCTTCCTAACAGCAAGCTTTAGGATAGGGTACTGAATTGTAACTTAACTGCGGCTAATAAGGCGACATTGACAAAGAGAGTATCTCCCGCAGGGAAGCTGCTACCATCAAATTTGTTCCCTCGTTAGACTCCCCTCTGGAAGCGCTTTCACTGCAAGCTGCAGATTCCCTCCTAACAGCAAGCTTTAGGATAGGGTACTGAATTGTAACTTACTTTCGGCTAATAATGAGATTTTGGCAAAGAGAGTATCTCCTGCAGGGAAGCTGCTACCATCAAATGTTTGCCCTCATTAGACTCCCCTCTGGAAGCGCTTTCACTGCAAGCTGCAGATTCCCTCCTAACAGCAAGCTTTAGGATAGGGTACTGAATTGTAACTTACTTTCGCCTAATAATGCGATTTTGGCAAAGAGAGTATCTCCCGCAGGGAAGCTGCTACCATCAAATATTTGCCCTCATTAGACTACCCTCTGGAAGCGCTTTCACTGCAAGCTGCAGATTCCCTCCTAACAGCAAGCTTTAGGATAGGGTACTGCATTGTATCTTAGCTTCGCCTAATAATGCGATTATGGCAAAGAGAGTATCTCCCGCAGGGAAGCTGCTACCATCAAATGTTTGCCCTCATTAGACTCCCCTCTGGAAGCGCTTTCACTCCAAGCTGCAGATTCCCTCCTAACAGCAAGCTTTAGGATAGGGTACTGAATTGTAACTTACTTTCGCCTAATAATGCGATTTTGGCAAAGAGAGTATCTCCCGCAGGGAAGCTGCTACCATCAAATGTTTGCCCTCATTAGACTCCCCTCTGGAAGCGCTTTCACTGCAAGCTGCAGATTCCCTCCTAACAGCAAGCTTTAGGATAGAGTACTGAATTGTAACTTAACTGCGGCTAATAAGGCGATTTTGGCAAAGAGAGTATCTCCCGCAGGGAAGCTGCTACCATCAAATGTTTGCCCTCATTAGACTCCCCTCTGGAAGCGCTTTCACTGCAAGCTGCAGATTCCTTCCTAACAGCAAGCTTTATGATAGGGTACTGAATTGTATCTTCCTTTCGCCTAATAATGCGATTTTGGCAAAGAGAGTATCTCCCGCAGGGAAGCTGCTACCATCAAATGTTTGCCCTCATTAGACTCCCCTCTGGAAGCGCTTTCACTGCAAGCTGCAGATTCCCTCCTAACAGCAAGCTTTAGGAAAGTGTTCTGAATTGTAACTTACTTTCGCCTAATAATGCGATTTTGGCAAAGAGAGTATCTCCCGCAGGGAAGCTGCTACCATCAAATATTTGCCCTCGTTAGACTACCCTCTGGAAGCGCTTTCACTGCAAGCTGCAGATTCCCTCCTAACAGCAAGCTTTAGGATAGGGTACTGAATTGTAACTTAACTGCGGCTAATAAGGTGATTTTCGCAAAGAGAATATATCCCGCAGGGAAGCTGCTACCATCAAATACTTGCCCTCATTAGACTCCCCTCTGGAAGCGCTTTCACTGCAAGCTGCAGATTCCCTCCTAACAGCAAGCTTTAGGATAGGGTACTGAATTGTAACTTACTTTCGCCTAATAAAGCGATTTTGGCAAAGAGAGTATCTCCCGCAGGGAAGCTGCTACCATCAAATATTTGCCCTCATTAGACTCCCCTCTGGAAGCGCTTTCACTGCAAGCTGCAGATTCCCTCCTAACAGCAAGCTTTAGGATAGGGTACTGAATTGTAACTTACTGTCGCCTAATAATGCGATTTTGGCAAAGAGAGTATCTCCCGCAGGGAAGCTGCTACAATCAAATGTTTCCCTCATTAGACTCCCCTCTGGAAGCACTTTCACTGCAAGCGGCAGATTCCCACCTAACAGCAAGGTGTAGGACAGGGTACTGAATTGTATCTTATTTTCGCCTAATAATGCTATTTTAGCAAAGAGAGTATCTCCCGCAGGGAAGCTGCTACCATCAAATGTTTGCCCTCATTAGACTCCCCTCTGGAAGCGCTTTCACTGCAAGCTGCAGATTCCTTCCTAACAGCAAGCTTTAGGATAGGGTACTGAATTGTAACTTAACTGCGGCTAATAAGGCGATTTTGGCAAAGAGAGTATCTCCCGCAGGGAAGCTGCTACCATCAAAGGTTTGCCCTCATTAGACTCCCCTCTGGAAGCGCTTTCACTGCAAGCTGCAGATTCCCTCCTAACAGCAAGCTTTAGGTTAGAGTACTGAATTGTAACTTACTTTCGCCTAATAATGCGATTTTGGCAAAGAGAGTATCTCCCGCAGGGAAGCTGCTACCATCAAAGGTTTGCCCTCATTAGACTCCCCTCTGGAAGCGCTTTCACTGCAAGCTGCAGATTCCCTCCTAACAGCAAGCTTTAGGATAGGGTACTGAATTGTAACTTAATTTCGCCTAATAATGCGATTATAGCAAAGAGAGTATCTCCCGCAGGGAAGCTGCTACCATCAAATGTTTGCCCTCATTAGACTCCCCTCTGGAAGCGCTTTCACTGCAAGCTGCAGATTCCCTCCTAACAGCAAGGTTTAGGATAGGGTACTGAATTGTAACTTAACTGCGGCTAATAAGGCGATTTTGGCAAAGAGAGTATCTCCCGCAGGGAAGCTGCTACCATCAAATATTTGCCCTCATTAGACTCCCCTCTGGAAGCGCTTTCACTGCAAGCTGCAGATTCCCTCCTAACAGCAAGCTTTAGGATAGGGTACTGAATTGTATCTTCCTTTCGCCTAATAATGCGATTTTGGCAAAGAGAGTATCTCCCGCAGGGAAGCTGCTACCATCAAATGTTTGCCCTCATTAGACTCCCCTCTGGAAGCGCTTTCACTGCAAGCTGCAGATTCCCTCCTAACAGCAAGCTTTAGGAAAGTGTTCTGAATTGTAACTTACTTTCGCCTAATAATGCGATTTTGGCAAAGAGAGTATCTCCCGCAGGGAAGCTGCTACCATCAAATATTTGCCCTCGTTAGACTACCCTCTGGAAGCGCTTTCACTGCAAGCTGCAGATTCCCTCCTAACAGCAAGCTTTAGGATAGGGTACTGAATTGTAACTTAACTGCGGCTAATAAGGCGATTTTGGCAAAGAGAATATATCCCGCAGGGAAGCTGCTACCATCAAATACTTGCCCTCATTAGACTCCCCTCTGGAAGCGCTTTCACTGCAAGCTGCAGATTCCCTCCTAACAGCAAGCTTTAGGATAGGGTAATGAATTGTAACTTACTTTCGCCTAATAAAGCGATTTTGGCAAAGAGAGTATCTCCCGCAGGGAAGCTGCTACCATCAAATGTTTGCCCTCATTAGACTCCCCTCTGGAAGCGCTTTCACTGCAAGCTGCAGATTCCTTCCTAACAGCAAGCTTTAGGATAGGGTACTGAATTGTAACTTACTTTCGCCTAATAATGCGATTTTGGAAAAGAGACTATCTCCCGCAGGGAAGCTGCTACCATCAAATGTTTGCCCTCATTAGACTCCCCTCTGGAAGCGCTTTCACTGCAAGCTGCAGATTCCCTCCTAACAGCAAGCTTTAGGATAGGGTACTGAATTGTAACTTACTTTCGCCTAATAATGCGATTTTGGCAAAGAGAGTATCTCCCGCAGGGAAGCTGCTACAATCAAATGTTTCCCTCATTAGACTCCCCTCTGGAAGCGCTTTCACTGCAAGCGGCAGATTCCCACCTAACAGCAAGCTGTAGGACAGGGTACTGAATTTTATCTTATTTTCGCCTAATAATGCTATTTTAGCAAAGAGAGTATCTCCCGCAGGGAAGCTGCTACCATCAAAGGTTTGCCCTCATTAGACTCCCCTCTGGAAGCGCTTTCACTGCAAGCTGCAGATTCCTTCCTAACAGCAAGCTTTAGGATAGGGTACTGAATTGTAACTTAACTGCGGCTAATAAGGCGACTTTGACAAAGAGAGTATCTCCCGCAGGGAAGCTGCTACCATCAAATTTGTTCCGTCGTTAGACTCCCCTCTGGAAGCGCTTTCACTGCAAGCTGCAGATTCCCTCCTAACAGCAAGCTTTAGGATAGGGTACTGAATTGTAACTTACTTTCGGCTAATAATGCGATTTTGGCAAAGAGAGTATCTCCCGCAGGGAAGCTGCTACCATCAAATGTTTGCCCTCATTAGACTCCCCTCTGGAAGCGCTTTCACTGCAAGCTGCAGATTCCCTCCTAACAGCAAGCTTTAGGATAGGGTACTGAATTGTAACTTACTTTCGCCTAATAATGCGATTTTGGCAAAGAGAGTATCTCCCGCAGGGAAGCTGCTACCATCAAATGTTTGCCCTCATTAGACTCCCCTCTGGAAGCGCTTTCACTGCAAGCTGCAGATTCCCTCCTAACAGCAAGCTTTAGGATAGGGTACTGAATTGTAACTTAACTGCGGCTAATAAGGCGATTTTGGCAAAGAGAGTATCTCCCGCAGGGAAGCTGCTACCATCAAATGTTTGCCCTCATTAGACTCCCCTCTGGAAGCGCTTTCACTGCTATCTGCAGATTCCCTCCTAACAGCAAGCTTTAGGATAGGGTACTGAATTGTAACTTACTTTTGGGTAATAATGCGATTTTGGCAAAGAGAGTATCTCCCGCAGGGAAGCTGCTACCATCAAATGTTTGCCCTCATTAGACTCCCCTCTGGAAGCGCTTTCACTGCAAGCTGCAGATTCCCTCCTAACAGCAAGCTTTAGGATAGGGTACTGAATTCTAACTTACTTTCGCCTAATAATGCGATTTTGGCAAAGAGAGTATCTCCCGCAGGGAAGCTGCTACCATCAAATATTTGCCCTCATTAGACTACCCTCTGGAAGCGCTTTCACTGCAAGCTGCAGATGCCCTCCTAACAGCAAGCTTTAGGATAGGGTACTGAATTGAAACTTACTTTCGCCTAATAATGCTATTTTGGAAATGTGACTATCTCCCGCAGGGAAGCTGCTACCATCAACTGTTTGCCCTCATTAGACTCCCCTCTGGAAGCGCTTTCACTGCACGCTGCAGATTCCTTCCTAACAGCAAGCTTTAGGATAGGGTACTGAATTTTAACTTACTTTCGCCTAATAATGCGATTTTGGAAAAGAGAGTATCTCCCGCAGGGAAGCTGCTACCATCAAATGTTTGCCCTCATTAGACTCCCCTCTGGAAGCGCTTTCACTGCAAGCTGCAGATTCCTTCCTAACAGCAAGCTTTAGGATAGGGTACTGAATTGTAACTTAACTGCGGCTCATAAGGAGATTTTGGCAAAGAGAATATCTCCCGCAGGGAAGCTGCTACCATCAAATGTTTGCCCTCATTAGACTCCCCTCTGGAAGCGCTTTCACTGCAAGCTGCAGATTCCTTCCTAACAGCAAGCTTTAGGATAGGGTACTGAATTGTAACTTACTTTCGCCTAATAATGCGATTTTGGAAAAGAGAGTATCTCCCGCAGGGAAGCTGCTACCATCAAATGTTTGCCCTCATTAGACTCCCCTCTGGAAGCGCTTTCACTGCAAGCTGCAGATTCCCTCCTAACAGCAAGCTTTAGGATAGGGTACTGAATGGTATCTTAACTGCGGCTCATAAGGAGATTTTGGCAAAGAGAATATCTCCCGCAGGGAAGCTGCTACCATCAAATATTTGCCCTCATTAGACTCCCCTCTGGAAGCGCTTTCACTGCAAGCTGCAGATTCCCTCCTAACAGCAAGCTTTAGGATAGGGTACTGAATTGTAAATTAACTGCGGCTAATAAGGCGATTTTGGCAAAGAGAATATATCCCGCAGGGAAGCTGCTACCATCAAATATTTGCCCTCATTAGACTCCCCTCTGGAAGCGCTTTCACTGCAAGCTGCAGATTCCCTCCTAACAGCAAGCTTTAGGATAGGGTACTGAATTGTAACTTACTTTCGCCTAATAATGCGATTTTGGAAAAGAGACTATCTCCCGCAGGGAAGCTGCTACCATCAAATGTTTGCCCTCATTAGACTCCCCTCTGGAAGCGCTTTCACTGCAAGCTGCAGATTCCCTCCTAACAGCAAGCTTTAGGATAGGGTACTGAATTTTAACTTGCATTCGCCTAATAATGCGATTTTGGCAAAGAGAGTATCTCCCGCAGGGAAGCTGCTACCATCAAATGTTTGCCCTCCTTAGACTCCCCTCTGGAAGCGCTTTCACTGCAAGCTGCAGATTCCCTCCTAACAGCAAGCTTTAGGATAGGGTACTGAATTGTAACTTACTTTTGCCTAATAATGCGATTTTGGCAAAGAGAGTATCTCCCGCAGGGAAGCTGCTACCATCAAATGTTTCCCTCATTAGACTCCCCTCTGGAAGCGCTTTCACTGCAAGCGGCAGATTCCCACCTAACAGCAAGCTGTAGGACAGGATAATGAATTGTAACTTAACTGCGGCTAATAAGGCGATTTTGGCAAAGAGAATATCTCCCACAGGGAAGCTGCTACCATAAAATGTTTGCCCTCATTACAATCCCCTCTGGAATCGCTTTCACTGCAAGCGGCAGATTCCCACCTAACAGCAAGCTTTAGGATAGGGTACTGAATTGTAACTTACTTTTGCCTAATAATGCGATTTTGGCAAAGAGAATATCTCCCGCAGGGAAGCTGTTACCATCAAACGTTTGCCCTCATTAGACTCCCCTCTGGAAGCGCTTTCACTGCAAGCTGCAGATTCCCTCCTAACAGCAAGCTTTAGGATAGGGTACTGAATGGTAACTTACTTTCGCCTAATAATGTGATTTTGGCAAAGAGAGTATCTCCCGCAGGGAAGCTGCTACCATCAAATGTTTGCCCTCATTAGACTCCCCTCTGGAAGCGCTTTCACTGCAAGCTGCAGATTCCCTCCTAACAGCAAGCTTTAGGATAGGGTACTGAATTGTAACTTACTTTCGCCTAATAATGCGATTTTGGCAAAGAGAGTATCTCCCGCAGGGAAGCTGCTACCATCAAATGTTTGCCCTCATTAGACTCCCCTCTGGAAGCGCTTTCACTGCAAGCGGCAGATTCCCTCCTAACAGCAAGCTTTAGGATAGGGTACTGAACTGTAACTTACTTTCGCCTAATAATGCGATTTCGGAAAAGAGAGTATCTCCCGCAGGGAAGCTGCTACCATCAAATATTTGCCCTCATTATACTACCCTCTGGAAGCGCTTTCACTGCAAGCTGCAGATTCCCTCCTAACAGCAAGCTTTAGGATAGGGTACTGAATTGTAACTTAACTGCGGCTCATAAGGCGATTTTGGCAAAGAGAATATCTCCCGCAGGGAAGCTGCTACCATCAAATATTTGCCCTCATTAGACTCCCCTCTGGAAGCGCTTTCACTGCAAGCTGCAGATTCCCTCCTAACAGCAAGCTTTAGGATAGGGTACTGAATTGTAACTTAACTGCGGCTAATAAGGCGATTTTGGCAAAGAGATTATCTCCCGCAGGGAAGCTGCTACCATCAAATGTTTCCCTCATTATACTCCCCTCTGGAAGCACTTTCACTGCAAGCGGCAGATTCCCACCTAACAGCAAGCTGTAGGACAGGGTACTGAATTGTATCTTATTTTCGCCTAATAATGATATTTTAGCAAAGAGAGTATCTCCCGCAGGGAAGCTGCTACCATCAAAGGTTTGCCCTCATTACACTCCCCTCTGGAAGCGCTTTCACTGCAAGCTGCAGATTCCTTCCTAACAGCAAGCTTTAGGATAGGGTACTGAATTGTAACTTAACTGCGGCTAATAAGGCGATTTTGGCAAAGAGAGTATCTCCCGCAGGGAAGCTGCTACCATCAAATTTGTTCCCTCGTTAGACTCCCCTCTGGAAGCGCTTTCACTGCAAGCTGCAGATTCCCTCCTAACAGCAAGCTTTAGGATAGGGTACTGAATTGTAACTTACTTTCGCCTAATAATGCGATCATAGCAAAGAGAGTATCTCCCGCAGGGAAGCTGCTACCATCAAATGTTTGCCCTCATTAGACTCCCCTCTGGAAGCGCTTTCACTGCAAGCTGCAGATTCCCTCCTAACAGCAAGCTTTAGGATAGGGTACTGAATTGTAACTTAACTGCGGCTAATAAGGCGATTTTGGCAAAGAGAGTATCTCCCGCAGGGAAGCTGCTACCATCAAATATTTGCCCTCATTAGACTCCCCTCTGGAAGCGCTTTCACTGCAAGCTGCAGATTCCCTCCTAACAGCAAGCTTTAGGATAGGGTACTGAATTGTATCTTACTTTCGCCTAATAAGGCGATTTTGGCAAAGAGAGTATCTCCCGCAGGGAAGCTGCTACCATCACATGTTTGCCCTCATTAGACTCCCCTCTGGAAGCGCTTTCACTGCAAGCTGCAGATTCCCTCCTAACAGCAAGCTTTAGGAAAGGGTACTGAATTGTAACTTACTTTCGCCTAATAATGCGATTTTGGCAAAGAGAGTATCTCCCGCAGGGAAGCTGCTACCATCAAATATTACCCCTCATTAGACTACCCTCTGGAAGCGCTTTCACTGCAAGCTGCAGATTCCCTCCTAACAGCAAGCTTTAGGATAGGGTACTGAATTGTAACTTAACTGCGGCTAATAAGGCGATTTTGGCAAAGAGAATATATCCCACAGGGAAGCTGCTACCATCAAATATTTGCCCTCATTAGACTCCCCTCTGGAAGCGCTTTCACTGCAAGCTGCAGATTCCCTCCTAACAGCAAGCTTTAGGATAGGGTACTGAATTGTAACTTACTTTCGCCTAATAAAGCGATTATGGCAAAGAGAATATCTCCCGCAGGGAAGCTGCTACCATCAAATGTTTGCCCTCATTAGACTCCCCTCTGGAAGCGCTTTCACTGCAAGCTGCAGATTCCCTCCTAACAGCAAGCTTTAGGATAGGGTACTGAATTGTAACTTACTTTCGCCTAATAAGGCGATTTTGGAAAAGAGAGTATCTCCCGCAGGGAAGCTACTACCATCAAATGTTTGCCCTCATTAGACTCCCCTCTGGAAGCGCTTTCACTGCAAGCTGCAGATTCCCTCCTAACAGCAAGCTTTAGGATAGGGTACTGAATTGTAACTTACTTACGCCTAATAATGCGATTATGGCAAAGAGAATATCTCCCGCAGGGAAGCTGCTACCATCAAATGTTTGCCCTCATTAGACTCCCCTCTGGAAGCGCTTTCACTGCAAGCTGCAGATTCCCTCCTAACAGCAAGCTTTAGGATAGGATACCGAATTGTAACTTACTTTCGCCTAATAATGCGATCTTGGCAAAGAGAGTATCTCCCGCAGGGAAGCTGCTACCATCAAATGTTTGCCCTCATTAGACTCCCCTCTGGAAGCGCTTTCACTGCAAGCTGCAGATTCCCTCCTAACAGCAAGCTTTAGGATAGGGTACTGAATTGTATCTTACTTTCGCCTAATAATGCGATTTTGGCAAAGAGAATATCTCCCGCAGGGAAGCTGCTACCATCAAATGTTTCCCTCATTAGACTCTCCTCTGGAAGCGCTTTCACTGCAAGCGGCAGATTCCCACCTAACAGCAAGCTGTAGGACAGGGTACTGAATTGTAACTTAACTGCGGCTAATAAGGCGATTTTGGCAAAGAGAATATCTCCCGCAGGGAAGCTGCTACCATCAAATTTTTGCCGTCGTTAGACTCCCCTCTGGAAGCGCTTTCACTGCAAGCTGCAGATTCCCTCCTAACAGCAAGCTTTAGGAAAGGGTACTGAATTGTAACTTACTTTCACCTAATAATGCGATTTTGGCAAAGAGAGTATCTCCCGCAGGGAAGCTGCTACCATCAAATATTTGCACTCGTTAGACTACCCTCTGGAAGCGCTTTCACTGCAAGCTGCAGATTCCCTCCTAACAGCAAGCTTTAGGATAGGGTACTGAATTGTAACTTAACTGCGGCTAATAAGGCGATTTTGGCAAAGAGAATATATCCCGCAGGGAAGCTGCTACCACCAAATATTTGCCCTCATTAGACTCCCCTCTGGAAGCGCTTTCACTGCAAGCTGCAGATTCCTTCCTAACAGCAAGCTTTAGGATAGGGTACTGAATTGTAACTTACTTTCGCCTAATAATGCGATTTTGGAAAAGAGACTATCTCCCGCAGGGTAGCTGCTACCATCAAATGTTTGCCCTCATTAGACTCCCCTCTGGAAGCGCTTTCACTGCAAGCTGCAGATTCCCTCCTAACAGCAAGCTTTAGGATAGGGTACTGAATTGTAACTTACTTTCGCCTAACAAGGCGATTTTGGCAAAGAGAGTATCTCCCGCAGGGAAGCTGCTACCATCAAATGTTTGCCCTCATTACACTCCCCTCTGGAAGCGCTTTCACTGCAAGCTGCAGATTCCCTCCTAACAGCAAGCTTTAGGATAGGGTACTGAATTGTAACTTACTTTCGGCTAATAATGCGATTTTGGCAAAGAGAGTATCTCCCGCAGGGAAGCTGCTACCATCAAATGTTTGCCCTCATTAGACTCCCCTCTGGAAGCGCTTTCACTGCAAGCTGCAGATTCCCTCCTAACAGCAAGCTTTAGGATAGGGTACTGAATTGTAACTTACTTTCGCCTAATAATGCGATTTTGGCAAAGAGAGTATCTCCCGCAGGGAAGCTGCTACCATCAAATATTTGCACTCGTTAGACTACCCTCTGGAAGCGCTTTCACTGCAAGCTGCAGATTCCCTCCTAACAGCAAGCTTTAGGATAGGGTACTGAATTGTAACTTAACTGCGGCTAATAAGGCGATTTTGGCAAAGAGAATATATCCCGCAGGGAAGCTGCTACCACCAAATATTTGCCCTCATTAGACTCCCCTCTGGAAGCGCTTTCACTGCAAGCTGCAGATTCCTTCCTAACAGCAAGCTTTAGGATAGGGTACTGAATTGTAACTTAACTGCGGCTAATAAGGCGATTTTGGCAAAGAGAATATCTCCCGCAGGGAAGCTGCTGCCATCAAATGCTTGCCCTCATTAGACTCCCCTCTGGAAGCGCTTTCACTGCAAGCTGCAGATTCCTTCCTAACAGCAAGCTTTAGGATAGGGTACTGAATTTTAACTTACTTTCGCCTAATAATGCGATTTTGGAAAAGAGAGTATCTCCCGCAGGGAAGCTGCTACAATCAAATGTTTCCCTCATTAGACTCCCCTCTGGAAGCGCTTTCACTGCAAGCTGCAGATTCCTTCCTAACAGCAAGCTTTAGGATAGGGTACTGAATTGTAACTTGACTGCGGCTAATAAGGCGATTTTGGCAAAGAGAGTATCTCCCGCAGGGAAGCTGCTACCATCAAATTTGTTCCCTTGTTAGACTCCCCTCTGGAAGCGCTTTCACTGCAAGCTGCAGATTCCCTCCTAACAGCAAGCTTTAGGTTAGAGTACTGAATTGTAACTTACTTTCGCCTAATAATTCGATTTTGGCAAAGAGAGTATCTCCCGCAGGGAAGCTGCTACCATCAAATGTTTGCCCTCATTAGACTCCCCTCTGGAAGCGCTTTCACTGCAAGCTGCAGATTCCCTCCTAACAGCAAGCTTTAGGATAGGGTACTGAATTGTAACTTAACTGCGGCTAATAATGCGATTTCGGAAAAGAGAGTATCTCCCGCAGGGAAGCTGCTACCATCAAATATTTGCCCTCATTATACTACCCTCTGTAAGCGCTTTCACTGCAAGCTGCAGATTCCCTCCTAACAGCAAGCTTTAGGATAGGGTACTGAATTGTAACTTAACTGCGGCAAATAAGGCGATTTTGGCAAAGAGAATATCTCCCGCAGGGAAGCTGCTGCCATCAAATGCTTGCCCTCATTAGACTCCCCTCTGGAAGCGCTTTCACTGCAAGCTGCAGATTCCTTCCTAACAGCAAGCTTTAGGATATGGTACTGAATTTTAACTTACTTTCGCCTAATAATGCGATTTTGGAAAAGAGAGTATCTCCCGCAGGGAAGCTGCTACCATCAAATGTTTGCCCTCATTAGACTCCCCCCTGGAAGCGCTTTCACTGCAAGCTGCAGATTCCCTCCTAACAGCAAGCTGTAGGACAGGGTACTGAATTGTATCTTATTTTCGCCTAATAATGCTATTTTAGCAAAGAGAGTATCTCCCGCAGGGAAGCTGCTACCATCAAAGGTTTGCCCTCATTAGTCTCCCCTCTGGAAGCGCTTTCACTGCAAGCTGCAGATTCCTTCCTAACAGCAAGCTTTAGGATAGGGTACTGAATTGTAACTTAACTGCGGCTAATAAGGCGATTTTGGCAAAGAGAGTATCTCCCGCAGGGAAGCTGCTACCATCAAATTTGTTCCCTTGTTAGACTCCCCTCTGGAAGCGCTTTCACTGCAAGCTGCAGATTCCCTCCTAACAGCAAGCTTTAGGTTAGAGTACTGAATTGTAACTTACTTTCGCCTAATAATGCGATTTTGGCAAAGAGAATATCTCCCGCAGGGAAGCTGCTACCATCAAATGTTTGCCCTCATTAGACTCCCCTCTGGAAGCGCTTTCACTGCAAGCTGCAGATTCCCTCCTAACAGCAAGCTTTAGGATAGGGTACTGAATTGTAACTTAACTGCGGCTAATAAGGTGATTATGGCAAAGAGAATATCTCCCGCAGGGAAGCTGCTAAAATCAAATATTTGCCCTCATTAGACTCCCCTCTGGAAGCGCTTTCACTGCAAGCTGCAGATTCCCTCCTAACAGCAAGCTTTAGGATAGGGTACTGAATTGTAACTTAATTTCGCCTAATAATGATATTTTGGAAAAGAGACTATCTCCCGCAGGGAAGCTGCTACCATCAAATGTTTGCCCTCCTTAGACTCCCCTCTGGAAGCGCTTTCACTGCAAGCTGCAGATTCCCTCCTAACAGCAAGGTTTAGGATAGGGTACTGAATTGTAACTTAACTGCGGCTAATAAGGCGATTTTGGCAAAGAGAGTATCTCCCGCAGGGAAGCTGCTACCATCAAATATTTGCCCTCATTAGACTCCCCTCTGGAAGCGCTTTCACTGCAAGCTGCAGATTCCCTCCTAACAGCAAGCTTTAGGATAGGGTACTGAATTGTATCTTACTTTCGCCTAATAAGGCGATTATAGCAAAGAGAGTATCTCCCGCAGGGAAGCTGCTACCATCAAATGTTTGCCCTCATTAGACTCCCCTCTGGAAGCGCTTTCACTGCAAGCTGCAGATTCCCTCCTAACAGCAAGCTTTAGGAAAGGGTACTGAATTGTAACTTACTTTCGCCTAATAATGCGATTTTGGCAAAGAGAGTATCTCCCGCAGGGAAGCTGCTACCATCAAATGTTTGCCCTCATTAGACTCCCCTCTGGAAGCGCTTTCACTGCAAGCTGCAGATTCCCTCCTAACAGCAAGCTTTAGGATAGGGTACTGAATTGTAACTTAACTGCGGCTAATAAGGCGATTTTGGCAAAGAGAGTATCTCCCGCAGGGAAGCTGCTACCATCAAATATTTGCCCTCATTAGACTCCCCTCTGGAAGCGCTTTCACTGCAAGCTGCAGATTCCCTCCTAACAGCAAGCTTTAGGATAGGGTACTGAATTGTATCTTACTTTCGCCTAATAAGGCGATTATAGCAAAGAGAGTATCTCCCGCAGGGAAGCTGCTAACATCAAATGTTTGCCCTCATTAGACTCCCCTCTGGAAGCGCTTTCACTGCAAGCTGCAGATTCCCTCCTAACAGCAAGCTTTAGGTTAGAGTACTGAATTGTAACTTACTTTCGCCTAATAATGCGATTTTGGCAAAGAGAGTATCTCCCGCAGGGAAGCTGCTACCATCAAATGTTTGCCCTCATTAGACTCCCCTCTGGAAGCGCTTTCACTGCAAGCTGCAGATTCCCTCCTAACAGCAAGCTTTAGGATAGGGTACTGAATTGTAACTTAACTGCGGCTAATAAGGTGATTATGGCAAAGAGAATATCTCCCGCAGGGAAGCTGCTAAAATCAAATATTTGCCCTCATTAGACTCCCCTCTGGAAGCGCTTTCACTGCAAGCTGCAGATTCCCTCCTAACAGCAAGCTTTAGGATAGGGTACTGAATTGTAACTTAATTTCGCCTAATAATGATATTTTGGAAAAGAGACTATCTCCCGCAGGGAAGCTGCTACCATCAAATGTTTGCCCTCCTTAGACTCCCCTCTGGAAGCGCTTTCACTGCAAGCTGCAGATTCCCTCCTAACAGCAAGCTTTAGGATAGGGTACTGAATTGTAACTTAACTGCGGCTAATAAGGCGATTTTGGCAAAGAGAGTATCTCCCGCAGGGAAGCTGCTACCATCAAATGTTTGCCCTCATTAGACTCCCCTCTGGAAGCGCTTTCACTGCAAGCTGCAGATTCCCTCCTAACAGCAAGCTTTAGGATAGGGTACTGAATTGTATCTTACTTTCGCCTAATAAGGCGATTATAGCAAAGAGAGTATCTCCCGCAGGGAAGCTGCTACCATCAAATGTTTGCCCTCATTAGACTCCCCTCTGGAAGCGCTTTCACTGCAAGCTGCAGATTCCCTCCTAACAGCAAGCTTTAGGAAAGGGTACTGAATTGTAACTTACTTTCGCCTAATAATGCGATTTTGGCAAAGAGAGTATCTCCCGCAGGGAAGCTGCTACCATCAAATGTTTGTCCTCATTAGACTCCCCTCTGGAAGCGCTTTCACTGCAAGCTGCAGATTCCCTCCTAACAGCAAGCTTTAGGATAGGGTACTGAATGGTAACTTAACTGCGGCTAATAAGGCGATTTTGGCAAAGAGAATATATCCCGCAGGGAAGCTGCTACCATCAAATATTTGCCCTCATTAGACTCCCCTCTGGAAGCGCTTTCACTGCAAGCTGCAGATTCCCTCCTAACAGCAAGCTTTAGGATAGGGTACTGAATTGTAACTTAACTGCGGCTAATAAGGCGATTTTGGCAAAGAGAATATCTCCCGCAGGGAAGCTGCTACCATCAAATGTTTGCCCTCATTAGACTCCCCTCTGGAAGCGCTTTCACTGCAAGCTGCAGATTCCCTCCTAACAGCAAGCTTTAGGATAGGGTACTGAATTGTAACTTACTTTCGCCTAATAAGGCGATTTTGGCAAAGAGAGTATCTCCCGCAGGGAAGCTGCTACCATCAAATGTTTGCCCTCATTAGACTCCCCTCTGGAAGCGCTTTCACTGCAAGCTGCAGATTCCCTCCTAACAGCAAGCTTTAGGATAGGGTACTGAATTGTATCTTACTTTCGCCTAATAATGCGATTTTGGCAAAGAGAATATCTCCCGCAGGGAAGCTGCTACCATCAAATGTTTCCCTCATTAGACTCTCCGCTGGAAGCGCTTTCACTGCAAGCGGCAGATTCCCACCTAACAGCAAGCTGTAGGACAGGGTACTGAATTGTATCTTAACTGCGTCTAATAAGGCGATTTTGGCAAAGAGAATATCTCCCGCAGGGAAGCTGCTACCATAAAATGTTTGCCCTCATTACACTCCCCTCTGGAAGCGCTTTCACTGCAAGTGGCAGATTCCCACCTAACAGCAAGCTTTAGGATAGGGTACTGAATTGTATCTTACTTTCGCGTAATAATGCGATTTTGGCAAAGAGACTATCTCCCGCAGGGAAGCTGCTACCATCAAATGTTTGCCCTCATTAGACTCCCCTCTGGAAGCGCTTTCACTGCAAGCTGCAGATTCCTTCCTAACAGCAAGCTTTAGGATAGGGTACTGAATGGTAACTTACTTTCGCCTAATAATGGGATTTTGGCCAAGAGAGTATCTCCCGCAGGGAAGATGCTACCATCAAATGTTTGCCCTCATTAGACAGCCCTCTGGAAGCGCTTTCACTGCAAGCTGCAGATTCCCTCCTAACAGCAAGCTTTAGGATAGGGTACTGCATTGTATCTTATTTTCGCCTAATAATGCTATTTTATCAAAGAGAGTATCTCCCGCAGGGAAGCTGCTACCATCAAAGGTTTGCCCTCATTAGACTCCCCTCTGGAAGCGCTTTCACTGCAAGCTGCAGATTCCCTCCTAACAGCAAGCTTTAGGATAGGGTACTGAATTGTAACTTAACTGCGGCTAATAAGGTGATTATGGCAAAGAGAATATCTCCCGCAGGGAAGCTGCTACCATCAAATATTTGCCCTCATTAGACTCCCCTCTGGAAGCGCTTTCACTGCAAGCGGCAGATTCCCACCTAACAGCAAGCTGTAGGACAGGGTACTGAATTGTATCTTATTTTCGCCTAATAATGCTATTTTAGCAAAGAGAGTATCTCCCGCAGGGAAGCTGCTACCATCAAATGTTTGCCCTCCTTAGACTCCCCTCTGGAAGCGCTTTCACTGCAAGCTGCAGATTCCCTCCTAACAGCAAGCTTTAGGATAGGGTACTGAATTGTAACTTAACTGCGGCTAATAAGGCGATTTTGGCAAAGAGAGTATCTCCCGCAGGGAAGCTGCTACCATCAAATATTTGCCCTCATTAGACTCCCCTCTGGAAGCGCTTTCACTGCAAGCTGCAGATTCCCTCCTAACAGCAAGCTTTAGGATAGGGTACTGAATTGTATCTTACTTTCGCCTAATAAGGCGATTTTGGCAAAGAGAGTATCTCCCGCAGGGAAGCTGCTACCATCAAATGTTTGCCCTCATTAGACTCCCCTCTGGAAGCGCTTTCACTGCAAGCTGCAGATTCCCTCCTAACAGCAAGCTTTAGGATAGGGTACTGAATTGTAACTTACTTTCGCCTAATAATGCGATTTTGGCAAAGAGAGTATCTCCCGCAGGGAAGCTGCTACCATCAAATATTACCCCTCATTAGACTACCCTCTGGAAGCGCTTTCACTGCAAGCTGCAGATTCCCTCCTAACAGCAAGCTTTAGGATAGGGTACTGAATTGTAACTTAACTGCGGCTAATAAGGCGATTTTGGCAAAGAGAATATATCCCGCAGGGAAGCTGCTACCATCAAATATTTGCCCTCATTAGACTCCCCTCTGGAAGCGCTTTCACTGCAAGCTGCAGATTCCCTCCTAACAGCAAGCTTTAGGATAGGGTACTGAATTGTAACTTACTTTCGCCTAATAAAGCGATTATGGCAAAGAGAATATCTCCCGCAGGGAAGCTGCTACCATCAAATGTTTGCCCTCATTAGACTCCCCTCTGGAAGCGCTTTCACTGCAAGCTGCAGATTCCCTCCTAACAGCAAGCTTTAGGATAGGGTATGAATTGTACATACTTTCGCCTAATAAGGCGATTTTGGAAAAGAGAGTATCTCCCGCAGGGAAGCTGCTACCATCAAATGTTTGCCCTCATTAGACTCCCCTCTGGAAGCGCTTTCACTGCAAGCTGCAGATTCCCTCCTAACAGCAAGCTTTAGGATAGTGTACTGTATTGTAACTTACTTTCGCCTAATAATGCGATTATGGCAAAGAGAATATCTCCCGCAGGGAAGCTGCTACCATCAAATGTTTGCCCTCATTAGACTCCCCTCTGGAAGCGCTTTCACTGCAAGCTGCAGATTCCCTCCTAACAGCAAGCTTTAGGATAGGATACTGAATTGTAACTTACTTTCGCCTAATAAAGCGATTTTGGCAAAGAGAGTATCTCCCGCAGGGAAGCTGCTACCATCAAATGTTTGCCCTCATTAGACTCCCCTCTGGAAGCGCTTTCACTGCAAGCTGCAGATTCCCTCCTAACAGCAAGCTTTAGGATAGGGTACTGAATTGTATCTTAACTGCGGCTAATAAGGCGATTTTGGCAAAGAGAGTATCTCCCGCAGGGAAGCTGCTACCATCAAATGTTTGCCCTCATTAGACTCCCCTCTGGAAGCGCTTTCACTGCAAGCTGCAGATTCCCTCCTAACAGCAAGCTTTAGGATAGGGTACTGAATTGTATCTTACTTTCGCCTAATAATGCGATTTTGGCAAAGAGAATATCTCCCGCAGGGAAGCTGCTACCATCAAATGTTTCCCTCATTAGACTCTCCTCTGGAAGCGCTTTCACTGCAAGCGGCAGATTCCCACCTAACAGCAAGCTGTAGGACAGGGTACTGAATTGTAACTTAACTGCGTCTAATAAGGCGATTTTGGCAAAGAGAATATCCCCCGCAGGGAAGCTGCTACCATAAAATGTTTGCCCTCATTACACTCCCCTCTGGAAGCGCTTTCGCTGCAAGCGGCAGATTCCCACCTAACAGCAAGCTTTAGGATAGGGTACTGAATTGTAACTTACTTTCGCGTAATAATGCGATTTTGGCAAAGAGACTATCTCCCGCAGGGAAGCTGCTACCATCAAATTTTTGCCATCGTTAGACTCCCCTCTGGAAGCGCTTTCACTGCAAGCTGCAGATTCCCTCCTAACAGCAAGCTTTAGGAAAGTGTTCTGAATTGTAACTTACTTTCGCCTAATAATGCGATTTTGGCAAAGAGAGTATCTCCCGCAGGGAAGCTGCTACCATCAAATATTTGCCCTCGTTAGACTACCCTCTGGAAGCGCTTTCAGTGCAAGCTGCAGATTCCCTCCTAACAGCAAGCTTTAGGATAGGGTACTGAATTGTAACTTAACTGCGGCTAATAAGGCGATTTTGGCAAAGAGAATATATCCCGCAGGGAAGCTGCTACCATCAAATATTTGCCCTCATTAGACTCCCCTCTGGAAGCGCTTTCACTGCAAGCTGCAGATTCCCTCCTAACAGCAAGCTTTAGGATATGGTACTGAATTGTAACTTAATTTCGCCTAATAATGATATTTTGGAAAAGAGACTATCTCCCGCAGGGAAGCTGCTACCATCAAATGTTTGCCCTCCTTAGACTCCCCTCTGGAAGCGCTTTCACTGCAAGCTGCAGATTCCCTCCTAACAGCAAGCTTTAGGATAGGGTACTGAATTGTAACTTAACTGCGGCTAATAAGGCGATTTTGGCAAAGAGAGTATCTCCCGCAGGGAAGCTGCTACCATCAAATATTTGCCCTCATTAGACTCCCCTCTGGAAGCGCTTTCACTGCAAGCTGCAGATTCCCTCCTAACAGCAAGCTTTAGGATAGGGTACTGAATTGTATCTTACTTTCGCCTAATAAGGCGATTATAGCAAAGAGAGTATCTCCCGCAGGGAAGCTGCTACCATCAAATGTTTGCCCTCATTAGACTCCCCTCTGGAAGCGCTTTCACTGCAAGCTGCAGATTCCCTCCTAACAGCAAGCTTTAGGAAAGGGTACTGAATTGTAACTTACTTTCGCCTAATAATGCGATTTTGGCAAAGAGAGTATCTCCCGCAGGGAAGCTGCTACCATCAAATGTTTGCCCTCATTAGACTCCCCTCTGGAAGCGCTTTCACTGCAAGCTGCAGATTCCCTCCTAACAGCAAGCTCTAGGATAGGGTACTGAATTGTAACTTAACTGCGGCTAATAAGGCGATTTTGGCAAAGAGAATATATCCCGCAGGGAAGCTGCTACCATCAAATATTTGCCCTCATTAGACTCCCCTCTGGAAGCGCTTTCACTGCAAGCTGCAGATTCCCTCCTAACAGCAAGCTTTAGGATAGGGTACTGAATTGTAACTTAACTGCGGCTAATAAGGCGATTTTGGCAAAGAGAATATCTCCCGCAGGGAAGCTGCTACCATCAAATGTTTGCCCTCATTAGACTCCCCTCTGGAAGCGCTTTCACTGCAAGCTGCAGATTCCCTCCTAACAGCAAGCTTTAGGATAGGGTACTGAATTGTAACTTACTTTCGCCTAATAATGCGATTTTGGCAAAGAGAGTATCTCCCGCAGGGAAGCTGCTACCATCAAATGTTTGCCCTCATTAGACTCCCCTCTGGAAGCGCTTTCACTGCAAGCTGCAGATTCCCTCCTAACAGCAAGCTTTAGGATAGGGTACTGAATTGTAACTTACTTTCGCCTAATAATGCGATTATGGCAAAGAGAATATCTCCCGCAGGGAAGCTGCTACCATCAAATGTTTGCCCTCATTAGACTCCCCTCTGGAAGCGCTTTCACTGCAAGCTGCAGATTCCCTCCTAACAGCAAGCTTTAGGATAGGGTACTGAATTGTATCTTAACTGCGGCTAATAAGGCGATTTTGGCAAAGAGACTATCTCCCGCAGGGAACCTGCTACCATCAAATGTTTGCCCTCATTAGACTCCCCTCTGGAAGCGCTTTCACTGCAAGCTGCAGATTCCCTCCTAACAGCAAGCTTTAGGATAGGGTACTGAATTGTATCTTACTTTAGCCTAATAATGCGATTTTGGCAAAGAGAATATCTCCCGCAGGGAAGCTGCTACCATCAAATGTTTCCCTCATTAGACTCTCCTCTGGAAGCGCTTTCACTGCAAGCGGCAGATTCCCACCTAACAGCAAGCTGTAGGACAGGGTACTGAATTGTATCTTAACTGCGTCTAATAAGGCGATTTTGGCAAAGAGAATATCTCCCGCAGGGAAGCTGCTACCATAAAATGTTTGCCCTCATTACACTCCCCTCTGGAAGCGCTTTCACTGCAAGCGGCAGATTCCCACCTAACAGCAAGCTTTAGGATAGGGTACTGAATTGTATCTTACTTTCGCGTAATAATGCGATTTTGGCAAAGAGACTATCTCCCGCAGGGAAGCTGCTACCATCAAATGTTTGCCCTCATTAGACTCCCCTCTGGAAGCGCTTTCACTGCAAGCTGCAGATTCCTTCCTAACAGCAAGCTTTAGGATAGGGTACTGAATGGTAACTTACTTTCGCCTAATAATGGGATTTTGGCCAAGAGAGTATCTCCCGCAGGGAAGATGCTACCATCAAATGTTTGCCCTCATTAGACAGCCCTCTGGAAGCACTTTCACTGCAAGCTGCAGATTCCCTCCTAACAGCAAGCTTTAGGATAGGGTACTGCATTGTATCTTATTTTCGCCTAATAATGCTATTTTATCAAAGAGAGTATCTCCCGCAGGGAAGCTGCTACCATCAAAGGTTTGCCCTCATTAGACTCCCCTCTGGAAGCGCTTTCACTGCAAGCTGCAGATTCCCTCCTAACAGCAAGCTTTAGGATAGGGTACTGAATTGTAACTTAACTGCGGCTAATAAGGTGATTATGGCAAAGAGAATATCTCCCGCAGGGAAGCTGCTACCATCAAATATTTGCCCTCATTAGACTCCCCTCTGGAAGCGCTTTCACTGCAAGCGGCAGATTCCCACCTAACAGCAAGCTGTAGGACAGGGTACTGAATTGTATCTTATTTTCGCCTAATAATGCTATTTTAGCAAAGAGAGTATCTCCCGCAGGGAAGCTGCTACCATCAAATGTTTGCCCTCCTTAGACTCCCCTCTGGAAGCGCTTTCACTGCAAGCTGCAGATTCCCTCCTAACAGCAAGCTTTAGGATAGGGTACTGAATTGTAACTTAACTGCGGCTAATAAGGCGATTTTGGCAAAGAGAGTATCTCCCGCAGGGAAGCTGCTACCATCAAATATTTGCCCTCATTAGACTCCCCTCTGGAAGCGCTTTCACTGCAAGCTGCAGATTCCCTCCTAACAGCAAGCTTTAGGATAGGGTACTGAATTGTATCTTACTTTCGCCTAATAAGGCGATTTTGGCAAAGAGAGTATCTCCCGCAGGGAAGCTGCTACCATCAAATGTTTGCCCTCATTAGACTCCCCTCTGGAAGCGCTTTCACTGCAAGCTGCAGATTCCCTCCTAACAGCAAGCTTTAGGATAGGGTACTGAATTGTAACTTACTTTCGCCTAATAAAGCGATTTTGGCAAAGAGAGTATCTCCCGCAGGGAAGCTGCTACCATCAAATATTACCCCTCATTAGACTACCCTCTGGAAGCGCTTTCACTGCAAGCTGCAGATTCCCTCCTAACAGCAAGCTTTAGGATAGGGTACTGAATTGTAACTTAACTGCGGCTAATAAGGCGATTTTGGCAAAGAGAATATATCCCGCAGGGAAGCTGCTACCATCAAATATTTGCCCTCATTAGACTCCCCTCTGGAAGCGCTTTCACTGCAAGCTGCAGATTCCCTCCTAACAGCAAGCTTTAGGATAGGGTACTGAATTGTAACTTACTTTCGCCTAATAAAGCGATTATGGCAAAGAGAATATCTCCCGCAGGGAAGCTGCTACCATCAAATGTTTGCCCTCATTAGACTCCCCTCTGGAAGCGCTTTCACTGCAAGCTGCAGATTCCCTCCTAACAGCAAGCTTTAGGATAGGGTATGAATTGTACATACTTTCGCCTAATAAGGCGATTTTGGAAAAGAGAGTATCTCCCGCAGGGAAGCTGCTACCATCAAATGTTTGCCCTCATTAGACTCCCCTCTGGAAGCGCTTTCACTGCAAGCTGCAGATTCCCTCCTAACAGCAAGCTTTAGGATAGTGTACTGAATTGTAACTTACTTTCGCCTAATAATGCGATTATGGCAAAGAGAATATCTCCCGCAGGGAAGCTGCTACCATCAAATGTTTGCCCTCATTAGACTCCCCTCTGGAAGCGCTTTCACTGCAAGCTGCAGATTCCCTCCTAACAGCAAGCTTTAGGATAGGATACTGAATTGTAACTTACTTTCGCCTAATAAAGCGATTTTGGCAAAGAGAGTATCTCCCGCAGGGAAGCTGCTACCATCAAATGTTTGCCCTCATTAGACTCCCCTCTGGAAGCGCTTTCACTGCAAGCTGCAGATTCCCTCCTAACAGCAAGCTTTAGGATAGGGTACTGAATTGTATCTTAACTGCGGCTAATAAGGCGATTTTGGCAAAGAGAGTATCTCCCGCAGGGAAGCTGCTACCATCAAATGTTTGCCCTCATTAGACTCCCCTCTGGAAGCGCTTTCACTGCAAGCTGCAGATTCCCTCCTAACAGCAAGCTTTAGGATAGGGTACTGAATTGTATCTTACTTTCGCCTAATAATGCGATTTTGGCAAAGAGAATATCTCCCGCAGGGAAGCTGCTACCATCAAATGTTTCCCTCATTAGACTCTCCTCTGGAAGCGCTTTCACTGCAAGCGGCAGATTCCCACCTAACAGCAAGCTGTAGGACAGGGTACTGAATTGTAACTTGACTGCGTCTAATAAGGCGATTTTGGCAAAGAGAATATCCCCCGCAGGGAAGCTGCTACCATAAAATGTTTGCCCTCATTACACTCCCCTCTGGAAGCGCTTTCGCTGCAAGCGGCAGATTCCCACCTAACAGCAAGCTTTAGGATAGGGTACTGAATTGTAACTTACTTTCGCGTAATAATGCGATTTTGGCAAAGAGACTATCTCCCGCAGGGAAGCTGCTACCATCAAATTTTTGCCATCGTTAGACTCCCCTCTGGAAGCGCTTTCACTGCAAGCTGCAGATTCCCTCCTAACAGCAAGCTTTAGGAAAGTGTTCTGAATTGTAACTTACTTTCGCCTAATAATGCGATTTTGGCAAAGAGAGTATCTCCCGCAGGGAAGCTGCTACCATCAAATATTTGCCCTCGTTAGACTACCCTCTGGAAGCGCTTTCAGTGCAAGCTGCAGATTCCCTCCTAACAGCAAGCTTTAGGATAGGGTACTGAATTGTAACTTAACTGCGGCTAATAAGGCGATTTTGGCAAAGAGAATATATCCCGCAGGGAAGCTGCTACCATCAAATATTTGCCCTCATTAGACTCCCCTCTGGAAGCGCTTTCACTGCAAGCTGCAGATTCCCTCCTAACAGCAAGCTTTAGGATATGGTACTGAATTGTAACTTAATTTCGCCTAATAATGATATTTTGGAAAAGAGACTATCTCCCGCAGGGAAGCTGCTACCATCAAATGTTTGCCCTCCTTAGACTCCCCTCTGGAAGCGCTTTCACTGCAAGCTGCAGATTCCCTCCTAACAGCAAGCTTTAGGATAGGGTACTGAATTGTAACTTAACTGCGGCTAATAAGGCGATTTTGGCAAAGAGAGTATCTCCCGCAGGGAAGCTGCTACCATCAAATATTTGCCCTCATTAGACTCCCCTCTGGAAGCGCTTTCACTGCAAGCTGCAGATTCCCTCCTAACAGCAAGCTTTAGGATAGGGTACTGAATTGTATCTTACTTTCGCCTAATAAGGCGATTATAGCAAAGAGAGTATCTCCCGCAGGGAAGCTGCTACCATCAAATGTTTGCCCTCATTAGACTCCCCTCTGGAAGCGCTTTCACTGCAAGCTGCAGATTCCCTCCTAACAGCAAGCTTTAGGATAGGGTATGAATTGTACATACTTTCGCCTAATAATGCGATTTTGGCAAAGAGAGTATCTCCCGCAGGGAAGCTGCTACCATCAAATGTTTGCCCTCATTAGACTCCCCTCTGGAAGCGCTTTCACTGCAAGCTGCAGATTCCCTCCTAACAGCAAGCTCTAGGATAGGGTACTGAATTGTAACTTAACTGCGGCTAATAAGGCGATTTTGGCAAAGAGAATATATCCCGCAGGGAAGCTGCTACCATCAAATATTTGCCCTCATTAGACTCCCCTCTGGAAGCGCTTTCACTGCAAGCTGCAGATTCCCTCCTAACAGCAAGCTTTAGGATAGGGTACTGAATTGTAACTTAACTGCGGCTAATAAGGCGATTTTGGCAAAGAGAATATCTCCCGCAGGGAAGCTGCTACCATCAAATGTTTGCCCTCATTAGACTCCCCTCTGGAAGCGCTTTCACTGCAAGCTGCAGATTCCCTCCTAACAGCAAGCTTTAGGATAGGGTACTGAATTGTAACTTACTTTCGCCTAATAATGCGATTTTGGCAAAGAGAGTATCTCCCGCAGGGAAGCTGCTACCATCAAATCTTTGCCCTCATTAGACTCCCCTCTGGAAGCGCTTTCACTGCAAGCTGCAGATTCCCTCCTAACAGCAAGCTTTAGGATAGGGTACTGAATTGTAACTTACTTTCGCCTAATAATGCGATTTTGGCAAAGAGAATATCTCCCGCAGGGAAGCTGCTACCATCAAATGTTTCCCTCATTAGACTCTCCTCTGGAAGCGCTTTCACTGCAAGCGGCAGATTCCCACCTAACAGCAAGCTGTAGGACAGGGTACTGAATTGTATCTTAACTGCGTCTAATAATGCGATTTTGGCAAAGAGAATATCTCCCGCAGGGAAGCTGCTACCATAAAATGTTTGCCCTCATTACACTCCCCTCTGGAAGCGCTTTCACTGCAAGCGGCAGATTCCCACCTAACAGCAAGCTTTAGGATAGGGTACTGAATTGTATCTTACTTTCGCGTAATAATGCGATTATGGCAAAGAGACTATCTCCCGCAGGGAAGCTGCTACCATCAAATGTTTGCCCTCATTAGACTCCCCTCTGGAAGCGCTTTCACTGCAAGCTGCAGATTCCTTCCTAACAGCAAGCTTTAGGATAGGGTACTGAATGGTAACTTACTTTCGCCTAATAATGGGATTTTGGCCAAGAGAGTATCTCCCGCAGGGAAGATGCTACCATCAAATGTTTGCCCTCATTAGACAGCCCTCTGGAAGCGCTTTCACTGCAAGCTGCAGATTCCCTCCTAACAGCAAGCTTTAGGATAGGGTACTGCATTGTATCTTATTTTCGCCTAATAATGCTATTTTATCAAAGAGAGTATCTCCCGCAGGGAAGCTGCTACCATCAAAGGTTTGCCCTCATTAGACTCCCCTCTGGAAGCGCTTTCACTGCAAGCTGCAGATTCCCTCCTAACAGCAAGCTTTAGGATAGGGTACTGAATTGTAACTTAACTGCGGCTAATAAGGTGATTATGGCAAAGAGAATATCTCCCGCAGGGAAGCTGCTACCATCAAATATTTGCCCTCATTAGACTCCCCTCTGGAAGCGCTTTCACTGCAAGCGGCAGATTCCCACCTAACAGCAAGCTGTAGGACAGGGTACTGAATTGTATCTTATTTTCGCCTAATAATGCTATTTTAGCAAAGAGAGTATCTCCCGCAGGGAAGCTGCTACCATCAAATGTTTGCCCTCCTTAGACTCCCCTCTGGAAGCGCTTTCACTGCAAGCTGCAGATTCCCTCCTAACAGCAAGCTTTAGGATAGGGTACTGAATTGTAACTTAACTGCGACTAATAAGGCGATTTTGGCAAAGAGAGTATCTCCCGCAGGGAAGCTGCTACCATCAAATATTTGCCCTCATTAGACTCCCCTCTGGAAGCGCTTTCACTGCAAGCTGCAGATTCCCTCCTAACAGCAAGCTTTAGGATAGGGTACTGAATTGTATCTTACTTTCGCCTAATAAGGCGATTTTGGCAAAGAGAGTATCTCCCGCAGGGAAGCTGCTACCATCAAATGTTTGCCCTCATTAGACTCCCCTCTGGAAGCGCTTTCACTGCAAGCTGCAGATTCCCTCCTAACAGCAAGCTTTAGGATAGGGTACTGAATTGTAACTTACTTTCGCCTAATAATGCGATTTTGGCAAAGAGAGTATCTCCCGCAGGGAAGCTGCTACCATCAAATATTACCCCTCATTAGACTACCCTCTGGAAGCGCTTTCACTGCAAGCTGCAGATTCCCTCCTAACAGCAAGCTTTAGGATAGGGTACTGAATTGTAACTTAACTGCGGCTAATAAGGCGATTTTGGCAAAGAGAATATATCCCGCAGGGAAGCTGCTACCATCAAATATTTGCCCTCATTAGACTCCCCTCTGGAAGCGCTTTCACTGCAAGCTGCAGATTCCCTCCTAACAGCAAGCTTTAGGATAGGGTACTGAATTGTAACTTACTTTCGCCTAATAAAGCGATTATGGCAAAGAGAATATCTCCCGCAGGGAAGCTGCTACCATCAAATGTTTGCCCTCATTAGACTCCCCTCTGGAAGCGCTTTCACTGCAAGCTGCAGATTCCCTCCTAACAGCAAGCTTTAGGATAGGGTATGAATTGTACATACTTTCGCCTAATAAGGCGATTTTGGAAAAGAGAGTATCTCCCGCAGGGAAGCTGCTACCATCAAATGTTTGCCCTCATTAGACTCCCCTCTGGAAGCGCTTTCACTGCAAGCTGCAGATTCCCTCCTAACAGCAAGCTTTAGGATAGTGTACTGAATTGTAACTTACTTTCGCCTAATAATGCGATTATGGCAAAGAGAATATCTCCCGCAGGGAAGCTGCTACCATCAAATGTTTGCCCTCATTAGACTCCCCTCTGGAAGCGCTTTCACTGCAAGCTGCAGATTCCCTCCTAACAGCAAGCTTTAGGATAGGATACTGAATTGTAACTTACTTTCGCCTAATAAAGCGATTTTGGCAAAGAGAGTATCTCCCGCAGGGAAGCTGCTACCATCAAATGTTTGCCCTCATTAGACTCCCCTCTGGAAGCGCTTTCACTGCAAGCTGCAGATTCCCTCCTAACAGCAAGCTTTAGGATAGGGTACTGAATTGTATCTTAACTGCGGCTAATAAGGCGATTTTGGCAAAGAGAGTATCTCCCGCAGGGAAGCTGCTACCATCAAATGTTTCCCTCATTAGACTCTCCTCTGGAAGCGCTTTCACTGCAAGCGGCAGATTCCCACCTAACAGCAAGCTGTAGGATAGGGTACTGAATTGTAACTTAACTGCGTCTAATAAGGCGATTTTGGCAAAGAGAATATCCCCCGCAGGGAAGCTGCTACCATAAAATGTTTGCCCTCATTACACTCCCCTCTGGAAGCGCTTTCGCTGCAAGCGGCAGATTCCCACCTAACAGCAAGCTTTAGGATAGGGTACTGAATTGTAACTTACTTTCGCGTAATAATGCGATTTTGGCAAAGAGACTATCTCCCGCAGGGAAGCTGCTACCATCAAATTTTTGCCATCGTTAGACTCCCCTCTGGAAGCGCTTTCACTGCAAGCTGCAGATTCCCTCCTAACAGCAAGCTTTAGGAAAGTGTTCTGAATTGTAACTTACTTTCGCCTAATAATGCGATTTTGGCAAAGAGAGTATCTCCCGCAGGGAAGCTGCTACCATCAAATATTTGCCCTCGTTAGACTACCCTCTGGAAGCGCTTTCAGTGCAAGCTGCAGATTCCCTCCTAACAGCAAGCTTTAGGATAGGGTACTGAATTGTAACTTAACTGCGGCTAATAAGGCGATTTTGGCAAAGAGAATATATCCCGCAGGGAAGCTGCTACCATCAAATGTTTGCCCTCATTAGACTCCCCTCTGGAAGCGCTTTCACTGCAAGCTGCAGATTCCCTCCTAACAGCAAGCTTTAGGATAGGGTACTGAATTGTAACTTACTTTCGCCTAATAATGCGATTTTGGCAAAGAGAGTATCTCCCGCAGGGAAGCTGCTACCATCAAGTGTTTGCCCTCATTAGACTCCCCTCTGGAAGCGCTTTCACTGCAAGCTGCAGATTCCCTCCTAACAGCAAGCTTTAGGATAGGGTACTGAATTGTAACTTACTTTCGCCTAATAATGCGATTTCGGAAAAGAGAGTATCTCCCGCAGGGAAGCTGCTACCATCAAATATTTGCCCTCATTATACTACCCTCTGGAAGCGCTTTCACTGCAAGCTGCAGATTCCCTCCTAACAGCAAGCTTTAGGATAGGGTACTGAATTGTAACTTAACTGCGGCTAATAAGGCGATTTTGGCAAAGAGAATATCTCCCGCAGGGAAGCTGCTGCCATCAAATGCTTGCCCTCATTAGACTCCCCTCTGGAAGCGCTTTCACTGCAAGCTGCAGATTCCTTCCTAACAGCAAGCTTTAGGATAGGGTACTGAATTGTAACTTACTTTCGCCTAATAATGCGATTTTGGAAAAGAGAGTATCTCCCGCAGGGAAGCTGCTACCATCAAATGTTTGCCCTCATTAGACTCCCCTCTGGAAGCGCTTTCACTGCAAGCTGCAGATTCCCTCCTAACAGCAAGCTTTAGGATAGGGTACTGAATTGTAACTTACTTTCGCCTAATAATGCGATTATGGCAAAGAGAATATCTCCCGCAGGGAAGCTGCTACCATCAAATGTTTGCCCTCATTAGACTCCCCTCTGGAAGCGCTTTCACTGCAAGCTGCAGATTCCCTCCTAACAGCAAGCTTTAGGATAGGATACTGAATTGTAACTTACTTTCGCCTAATAAAGCGATTTTGGCAAAGAGAGTATCACCCGCAGGGAAGCTGCTACCATCAAATGTTTGCCCTCCTTAGACTCCCCTCTGGAAGCGCTTTCACTGCAAGCTGCAGATTCCCTCCTAACAGCAAGCTTTAGGATAGGGTACTGAATTGTATCTTAACTGCGGCTAATAAGGCGATTTTGGCAAAGAGAGTATCTCCCGCAGGGAAGCTGCTACCATCAAATGTTTGCCCTCATTAGACTCCCCTCTGGAAGCGCTTTCACTGCAAGCTGCAGATTCCCTCCTAACAGCAAGCTTTAGGATAGGGTACTTAATTGTATCTTACTTTCGCCTAATAATGCGATTTTGGCAAAGAGAATATCTCCCGCAGGGAAGCTGCTACCATCAAATGTTTCCCTCATTAGACTCTCCTCTGGAAGCGCTTTCACTGCAAGCGGCAGATTCCCACCTAACAGCAAGCTGTAGGACAGGGTACTGAATTGTAACTTAACTGCGGCTAATAAGGCGATTTTGGCAAAGAGAGTATCTCCCGCAGGGAAGCTGCTACCATCAAATGTTTGCCCTCATTAGACTCCCCTCTGGAAGCGCTTTCACTGCAAGCTGCAGATTCCCTCCTAACAGCAAGCTTTAGGATAGGGTACTGAATTGTATCTTACTTTCGCCTAATAATGCGATTTTGGCAAAGAGAATATCTCCCGCAGGGAAGCTGCTACCATCAAATGTTTCCCTCATTAGACTCTCCTCTGGAAGCGCTTTCACTGCAAGCGGCAGATTCCCACCTAACAGCAAGCTGTAGGACAGGGTACTGAATTGTAACTTAACTGCGTCTAATAAGGCGATTTTGGCAAAGAGAGTATCTCCCGCAGGGAAGCTGCTACCATCAAATATTTGCCCTCATTAGACTCCCCTCTGGAAGCGCTTTCACTGCAAGCTGCAGATTCCCTCCTAACAGCAAGCTTTAGGATAGGGTACTGAATTGTATCTTACTTTCGCCTAATAAGGCGATTTTGGCAAAGAGAGTATCTCCCGCAGGGAAGCTGCTACCATCAAATGTTTGCCCTCATTAGACTCCCCTCTGGAAGCGCTTTCACTGCAAGCTGCAGATTCCCTCCTAACAGCAAGCTTTAGGATAGGGTACTGAATTGTAACTTACTTTCGCCTAATAATGCGATTTTGGCAAAGAGAGTATCTCCCGCAGGGAAGCTGCTACCATCAAATATTACCCCTCATTAGACTACCCTCTGGAAGCGCTTTCACTGCAAGCTGCAGATTCCCTCCTAACAGCAAGCTTTAGGATAGGGTACTGAATTGTAACTTAACTGCGGCTAATAAGGCGATTTTGGCAAAGAGAATATATCCCGCAGGGAAGCTTCTACCATCAAATATTTGCCCTCATTAGACTCCCCTCTGGAAGCGCTTTCACTGCAAGCTGCAGATTCCCTCCTAACAGCAAGCTTTAGGATAGTGTACTGAATTGTAACTTACTTTCGCCTAATAAAGCGATTATGGCAAAGAGAATATCTCCCGCAGGGAAGCTGCTACCATCAAATGTTTGCCCTCATTAGACTCCCCTCTGGAAGCGCTTTCACTGCAAGCTGCAGATTCCCTCCTAACAGCAAGCTTTAGGATAGGGTATGAATTGTACATACTTTCGCCTAATAAGGCGATTTTGGAAAAGAGAGTATCTCCCGCAGGGAAGCTGCTACCATCAAATGTTTGCCCTCATTAGACTCCCCTCTGGAAGCGCTTTCACTGCAAGCTGCAGATTCCCTCCTAACAGCAAGCTTTAGGATAGGGTACTGAATTGTATCTTAACTGCGGCTAATAAGGCGATTTTGGCAAAGAGAGTATCTCCCGCAGGGAAGCTGCTACCATCAAATGTTTGCCCTCATTAGACTCCCCTCTGGAAGCGCTTTCACTGCAAGCTGCAGATTCCCTCCTAACAGCAAGCTTTAGGATAGGGTACTTAATTGTATCTTACTTTCGCCTAATAATGCGATTTTGGTAAAGAGAATATCTCCCGCAGGGAAGCTGCTACCATCAAATGTTTCCCTCATTAGACTCTCCTCTGGAAGCGCTTTCACTGCAAGCGGCAGATTCCCACCTAACAGCAAGCTGTAGGACAGGGTACTGAATTGTAACTTAACTGCGGCTAATAAGGCGATTTTGGCAAAGAGAGTATCTCCCGCAGGGAAGCTGCTACCATCAAATGTTTGCCCTCATTAGACTCCCCTCTGGAAGCGCTTTCACTGCAAGCTGCAGATTCCCTCCTAACAGCAAGCTTTAGGATAGGGTACTGAATTGTATCTTACTTTCGCCTAATAATGCGATTTTGGCAAAGAGAATATCTCCCGCAGGGAAGCTGCTACCATCAAATGTTTCCCTCATTAGACTCTCCTCTGGAAGCGCTTTCACTGCAAGCGGCAGATTCCCACCTAACAGCAAGCTGTAGGACAGGGTACTGAATTGTAACTTAACTGCGTCTAATAAGGCGATTTTGGCAAAGAGAATATCCCCCGCAGGGAAGCTGCTACCATAAAATGTTTGCCCTCATTACACTCCCCTCTGGAAGCGCTTTCACTGCAAGCGGCAGATTCCCACCTAACAGCAAGCTTTAGGATAGGGTACTGAATTGTAACTTACTTTCGCGTAATAATGCGATTTTGGCAAAGAGACTATCTCCCGCAGGGAAGCTGCTACCATCAAATTTTTGCCATCGTTAGACTCCCCTCTGGAAGCGCTTTCACTGCAAGCTGCAGATTCCCTCCTAACAGCAAGCTTTAGGAAAGTGTTCTGAATTGTAACTTACTTTCGCCTAATAATGCGATTTTGGCAAAGAGAGTATCTCCCGCAGGGAAGCTGCTACCATCAAATATTTGCCCTCGTTAGACTACCCTCTGGAAGCGCATTCAGTGCAAGCTGCAGATTCCCTCCTAACAGCAAGCTTTAGGATAGGGTACTGAATTGTAACTTAACTGCGGCTAATAAGGCGATTTTGGCAAAGAGAATATATCCCGCAGGGAAGCTGCTACCATCAAATATTTGCCCTCATTAGACTCCCCTCTGGAAGCGCTTTCACTGCAAGCTGCAGATTCCTTCCTAACAGCAAGCTTTAGGATAGGGTACTGAATTGTAACTTACTTTCGCCTAATAATGCGATTTTGGAAAAGAGACTATCTCCCGCAGGGAAGCTGCTACCATCAAATGTTTGCCCTCATTAGACTCCCCTCTGGAAGCGCTTTCACTGCAAGCTGCAGATTCCCTCCTAACAGCAAGCTTTAGGATAGGGTACTGAATTGTAACTTACTTTCGCCTAATAATGCGATTTTGGCAAAGAGAGTATCTCCCGCAGGGAAGCTGCTACCATCAAGTGTTTGCCCTCATTAGACTCCCCTCTGGAAGCGCTTTCACTGCAAGCTGCAGATTCCCTCCTAACAGCAAGCTTTAGGATAGGGTACTGAATTGTAACTTACTTTCGCCTAATAATGCGATTTCGGAAAAGAGAGTATCTCCCGCAGGGAAGCTGCTACCATCAAATATTTGCCCTCATTATACTACCCTCTGGAAGCGCTTTCACTGCAAGCTGCAGATTCCCTCCTAACAGCAAGCTTTAGGATAGGGTACTGAATTGTAACTTACTTTCGCCTAATAATGCGATTTCGGAAAAGAGAGTATCTCCCGCAGGGAAGCTGCTACCATCAAATATTTGCCCTCATTATACTACCCTCTGGAAGCGCTTTCACTGCAAGCTGCAGATTCCCTCCTAACAGCAAGCTTTAGGATAGGGTACTGAATTGTAACTTAACTGCGGCTAATAAGGCGATTTTGGCAAAGAGAATATCTCCCGCAGGGAAGCTGCTGCCATCAAATGCTTGCCCTCATTAGACTCCCCTCTGGAAGCGCTTTCACTGCAAGCTGCAGATTCCTTCCTAACAGCAAGCTTTAGGATAGGGTACTGAATTGTAACTTACTTTCGCCTAATAATGCGATTTTGGAAAAGAGAGTATCTCCCGCAGGGAAGCTGCTACCATCAAATGTTTGCCCTCATTAGACTCCCCTCTGGAAGCGCTTTCACTGCAAGCTGCAGATTCCCTCCTAACAGCAAGCTTTAGGATAGGGTACTGAATTGTAACTTACTTTCGCCTAATAATGCGATTATGGCAAAGAGAATATCTCCCGCAGGGAAGCTGCTACCATCAAATGTTTGCCCTCATTAGACTCCCCTCTGGAAGCGCTTTCACTGCAAGCTGCAGATTCCCTCCTAACAGCAAGCTTTAGGATAGGATACTGAATTGTAACTTACTTTCGCCTAATAAAGCGATTTTGGCAAAGAGAGTATCTCCCGCAGGGAAGCTGCTACCATCAAATGTTTGCCCTCATTAGACTCCCCTCTGGAAGCGCTTTCACTGCAAGCTGCAGATTCCCTCCTAACAGCAAGCTTTAGGATAGGGTACTGAATTGTATCTTACTTTCGCCTAATAATGCGATTTTGGCAAAGAGAATATCTCCCGCAGGGAAGCTGCTACCATCAAATGTTTCCCTCATTAGACTCTCCTCTGGAAGCGCCTTCACTGCAAGCGGCAGATTCCCACCTAACAGCAAGCTGTAGGACAGGGTACTGAATTGTAACTTAACTGCGTCTAATAAGGCGATTTTGGCAAAGAGAATATCCCCCGCAGGGAAGCTGCTACCATAAAATGTTTGCCCTCATTACACTCCCCTCTGGAAGCGCTTTCACTGCAAGCGGCAGATTCCCACCTAACAGCAAGCTTTAGGATAGGGTACTGAATTGTAACTTACTTTCGCGTAATAATGCGATTTTGGCAAAGAGACTATCTCCCGCAGGGAAGCTGCTACCATCAAATTTTTGCCGTCGTTAGACTCCCCTCTGGAAGCGCTTTCACTGCAAGCTGCAGATTCCCTCCTAACAGCAAGCTTTAGGAAAGTGTTCTGAATTGTAACTTACTTTCGCCTAATAATGCGATTTTGGCAAAGAGAGTTTCTCCTGCAGGGAAGCTGCTACCATCAAATATTTGCCCTCATTAGACTCCCCTCTGGAAGCGCTTTCACTGCAAGCTGCAGATTCCCTCCTAACAGCAAGCTTTAGGATAGGGTACTGAATTGTAACTTACTTTCGCCTAATAAAGCGATTATGGCAAAGAGAATATCTCCCGCAGGGAAGCTGCTACCATCAAATGTTTGCCCTCATTAGACTCCCCTCTGGAAGCGCTTTCACTGCAAGCTGCAGATTCCCTCCTAACAGCAAGCTTTAGGATAGGGTATGAATTGTACATACTTTCGCATAATAAGGCGATTTTGGCAAAGAGAGTATCTCCCGCAGGGAAGCTGCTACCATCAAATGTTTGCCCTCATTAGACTCCCCTCTGGAAGCGCTTTCACTGCAAGCTGCAGATTCCCTCCTAACAGCAAGCTTTAGGATAGGGTACTGAATTGTAACTTACTTTCGCCTAATAAAGCGATTTTGGCAAAGAGACTATCTCCCGCAGGGAAGCTGCTACCATCAAATGTTTGCCCTCATTAGACTCCCCTCTGGAAGCGCTTTCACTGCAAGCTGCAGATTCCCTCCTAACAGCAAGCTTTAGGATAGGGTACTGAATTGTAACTTACTTTCGCCTAATAATGCGATTTTGGCAAAGAGAGTATCTCCCGCAGGGAAGCTGCTACCATCAAATGTTTGCCCTCATTAGACTCCCCTCTGGAAGCGCTTTCACTGCAAGCTGCAGATTCCCTCCTAACAGCAAGCTTTAGGATAGGGTACTGAATTGTAACTTACTTTCGCCTAATAATGCGATTTTGGCAAAGAGAGTATCTCCCGCAGGGAAGCTGCTACCATCAAATGTTTGCCCTCATTAGACTCCCCTCTGGAAGCGCTTTCACTGCAAGCTGCAGATTCCCTCCTAACAGCAAGCTTTAGGATAGGGTACTGAATTGTATCTTACTTTCGCCTAATAATGCGATTATGGCAAAGAGAATATCTCCCGCAGGGAAGCTGCTACCATCAAATGTTTGCCCTCATTAGACTCCCCTCTGGAAGCGCTTTCACTGCAAGCTGCAGATTCCCTCCTAACAGCAAGCTTTAGGATAGGGTACTGAATTGTAACTTAACTGCGGCTAATAAGGCGATTTTGGCAAAGAGAGTATCTCCCGCAGGGAAGCTGCTACCATCAAATATTTGCCCTCATTAGACTCCCCTCTGGAAGCGCTTTCACTGCAAGCTGCAGATTCCCTCCTAACAGCAAGCTTTAGGATAGGGTACTGAATTGTATCTTAACTGCGGCTAATAAGGCGATTTTGGCAAAGAGAGTATCTCCCGCAGGGAAGCTGCTACCATCAAATGTTTGCCCTCATTAGACTCCCCTCTGGAAGCGCTTTCACTGCAAGCTGCAGATTCCCTCCTAACAGCAAGCTTTAGGATAGGGTACTGAATTGTATCTTACTTTCGCCTAATAATGCGATTTTGGCAAAGAGAGTATCTCCCGCAGGGAAGCTGCTACCATCAAATGTTTGCCCTCATTAGACTCCCCTCTGGAAGCGCTTTCACTGCAAGCTGCAGATTCCCTCCTAACAGCAAGCTTTAGGATAGGGTACTGAATTGTAACTTACTTTCGCCTAATAATGCGATTTCGGAAAAGAGAGTATCTCCCGCAGGGAAGCTGCTACCATCAAATATTTGCCCTCATTATACTGCCCTCTGGAAGCGCTTTCACTGCAAGCTGCAGATTCCCTCCTAACAGCAAGCTTTAGGATAGGGTACTGAATTGTATCTTAACTGCGGCTGATAAGGCGATTTTGGCAAAGAGAATATCTCCCGCAGGGAAGCTGCTGCCATCAAATGCTTGCCCTCATTAGACTCCCCTCTGGAAGCGCTTTCACTGCAAGCTGCAGATTCCTTCCTAACAGCAAGCTTTAGGATAGGGTACTGAATTTTAACTTACTTTCGCCTAATAATGCGATTTTGGAAAAGAGAGTATCTCCCGCAGGGAAGCTGCTACCATCAAATGTTTGCCCTCATTAGACTCCCCTCTGGAATCGCTTTCACTGCAAGCTGCAGATTCCCTCCTAACAGCAAGCTTTAGGATAGGGTACTGAATTGTAACTTAACTGCAGCTCATAAGGCGATTTTGGCAAAGAGAATATCTCCCGCAGGGAAGCTGCTACCATCAAATATTTGCCCTCATTAGACTCCCCTCTGGAAGCGCTTTCACTGCAAGCTGCAGATTCCCTCCTAACAGCAAGCTTTAGGTTAGAATACTGAATTGTAACTTACTTTCGCCTAATAATGCGATTTTGGCAAAGAGAATATCTCCCGCAGGGAAGCTGCTACAATCAAATATTTGCCCTCATTAGACTCCCCTCTGGAAGCGCTTTCACTGCAAGCTGCAGATTCCCTCCTAACAGCAAGCTTTAGGATAGGGTACTGAATTGTAACTTAATTTCGCCTAATAATGCGATTATAGCAAAGAGAGTATCTCCCGCAGGGAAGCTGCTACCATCAAATGTTTGCCCTCCTTAGACTCCCCTCTGGAAGCGCTTTCACTGCAAGCTGCAGATTCCCTCCTAACAGCAAGCTTTAAGATAGGGTACTGAATTGTAAGTTAACTGCGGCTAATAAGGCGATTTTGGCAAAGAGAGTATCTCCCGCAGGGAAGCTGCTACCATCAAATGTTTGCCCTCTTTAGACTCCCCTCTGGAAGCGCTTTCACTGCAAGCTGCAGATTCCCTCCTAACAGCAAGCTTTAGGAAAGGGTACTGAATTGTAACTTACTTTCGCCTAATAATGCGATTTTGGCAAAGAGAGTATCTCCCGCAGGGAAGCTGCTACCATCAAATGTTTGCCCTCATTAGACTCCCCTCTGGAAGCGCTTTCACTGCAAGCTGCAGATTCCCTCCTAACAGCAAGCTTTATGATAGGGTACTGAATTGTAACTTAACTGCGGCTAATAAGGCGATTTTGGCAAAGAGAATATATCCCGCAGGGAAGCTGCTACCATCAAATATTTGCCCTCATTAGACTCCCCTCTGGAAGCGCTTTCACTGCAAGCTGCAGATTCCCTCCTAACAGCAAGCTTTAGGATAGGGTACTAAATGGTATCTTACTTTCGCCTAATAAAGCGATTATGGCAAAGAGAATATCTCCCGCAGGGAAGCTGCTACCATCAAATATTTGCCCTCCTTAGACTCCCCTCTGGAAGCGCTTTCACTGCAAGCTGCAGATTCCCTCCTAACAGCAAGCTTTAGGATAGGGTACTGATTTGTAACTTACTTTCGCGTAATAATGCGATTTTGGCAAAGAGACTATCTCCCGCAGGGAAGCTGCTACCATCAAATGTTTGCCCTCCTTATACTCCCCTCTGGAAGCGCTTTCACTGCAAGCTGCAGATTCCCTCCTAACAGCAAGCTTTAGGATAGGGTACTGAATGGTATCTTACTTTCGCCTAATAATGCGATTTTGGCAAAGTAAGTATCTCCCGCAGGGAAGATGCTACCATCAAATGTTTGCCCTCATTAGACAGCCCTCTGGAAGCGCTTTCACTGCAAGCTGCAGATTCCCTCCTAACAGCAAGCTTTAGGATAGGGTACTGAATTGTAGCTTAACTGCGGATAATAATGCGATTTTGGCAAAGAGAATATCTCCCGCAGGAAAGCTGCTACCATCAAAGGTTTGCCCTCATTAGACTCCCCTCTGGAAGCGCTTTCACTGCAAGCTGCAGATTCCCTCCTAACAGCAAGCTTTAGGATAGGGTACTGATTTGTAACTTAACTGCGGCTAATAAGGTGATTATGGCAAAGAGAATATCTCCCGCAGGGAAGCTGCTACCATCAAATATTTGCCCTCATTAGACTGTCCTCTGGAAGCGCTTTCACTGCAAGCTGCAGATTCCCTCCTAACAGCAAGCTTTAGGATAGGGTACTGAATTGTAACTTAACTGCGGCTAATAATGCGATTTTGGCAAAGAGAGTATCTCCCGCAGGGAAGCTGCTACCATCAAATATTTGCCCTCATTAGACTCCCCTCTGGAAGCGCTTTCACTGCAAGCTGCAGATTCCCTCCTAACAGCAAGCTTTAGGATAGGGTACTGAATTGTAACTTAACTGCGGCTAATAAGGCGATTTTGGCAAAGAGAGTATCTCCCGCAGGGAAGCTGCTACCATCAAATGTTTGCCCTCATTAGACTCCCCTCTGGAAGCGCTTTCACTGCAAGCTGCAGATTCCCTCCTAACAGCAAGCTTTAGGATAGGGTACTGAATTGTAACTTACTTTCGGCTAATAATGCGATTTTTGCAAAGAGAGTATCTCCCGCAGGGAAGCTGCTACCATCAAATGTTTGCCCTCATTAGACTCCCCTCTGGAAGCGCTTTCACTGCAAGCTGCAGTTTCCCTCCTAACAGCAACTTTAGGTTAGAGTACTGAATTGTAACTTACTTTCGCCTAATAAGGCGATTTTGGCAAAGAGAGTATCTCCCGCAGGGAAGCTGCTACCATCAAATGTTTGCCCTCATTAGACTCCCCTCTGGAAGCGCTTTCACTGCAAGCTGCAGATTCCCTCCTAACAGCAAGCTTTAGGATAGGGTACTGAATTGTAACTTAACTGCGGCTAATAAGGTGATTATGGCAAAGAGAATATCTCCCGCAGGGAAGCTGCTACCATCAAATATTTGCCCACATTAGACTCCCCTCTGGAAGCGCTTTCACTGCAAGCTGCAGATTCCCTCCTAACAGCAAGCTTTAGGATAGGGTACTGAATTGTAACTTACTTTCGCCTAATAAAGCGATTTTGGCAAAGAGAGTATCTCCCGCAGGGAAGCTGCTACCATCAAATGTTTGCCCTCCTTAGACTCCCCTCTGGAAGCGCTTTCACTGCAAGCTGCAGATTCCCTCCTAACAGCAAGCTTTAGGATAGGGTACTGAATTGTAACTTACTTTCGCCTAATAATGCGATTTTGGCAAAGAGAGTATCTCCCGCAGGGAAGCTGATACCATCAAATATTTGCCCTCATTAGACTCTCCTCTGGAAGCGCTTTCACTGCAAGCTGCAGATTCCCTCCTAACAGCAAGCTTTAGGATAGGGTACTGAATTGAAACTTACTTTCGCCTAATAATGCTATTTTGGAAAAGTGACTATCTCCCGCAGGGAAGCTGCTACCATCAAATGTTTGCCCTCATTAGACTCCCCTCTGGAAGCGCTTTCACTGCAAGCTGCAGATTCCCTCCTAACAGCAAGCTTTAGGATAGGGTACTGAATTGTAACTTAACTGCGGCTAATAAGGCGATTATGGCAAAGAGAGTATCTCCCGCAGGGAAGCTGCTACCATCAAATGTTTGCCCTCATTAGACTCCCCTCTGGAAGCGCTTTCACTGCAAGCTGCAGATTCCCTCCTAACAGCAAGCTTTAGGATAGGGTACTGAATTGTAACTTACTTTCCCCTAATAATGCGATTTTGGCAAAGAGAGTATCTCCCGCAGGGAAGCTGCTACCATCAAATGTTTGCCCTCATTAGACTCCCCTCAGGAAGCGCTTTCACTGCAAGCTGCAGATTCCCTCCTAACAGCAAGCTTTAGGATAGGGTACTGAATTGTAACTTACTTTCGCCTAATAATGCGATTTTGGCAAAGAGAGTATCTCCCGCAGGGAAGCTGCTACCATCAAATATTTGCCCTCATTAGACTACCCTCTGGAAGCGCTTTCACTGCAAGCTGCAGATTCCCTCCTAACAGCAAGCTTTAGGATAGGGTACTGAATTGAAACTTACTTTCGCCTAATTATGCGATTTTGGCAAAGAGAGTATCTCCCGCAGGGAAGCTGCTACCATCAACTGTTTGCCCTCATTAGACTCCCCTCTGGAAGCGCTTTCACTGCCAGCTGCAGATTCCCTCCTAACAGCAAGCTTTAGGATAGGGTACTGAATGGTAACTTAACTGCGGCTCATAAGGAGATTTTGGCAAAGAGAATATCTCCCGCAGGGAAGCTGCTACCATCAAATATTTGCCCTCATTAGACTCCCCTCTGGAAGCGCTTTCACTGCAAGCTGCAGATTCCCTCCTAACAGCAAGCTTTAGGATAGGGTACTGAATTGTAACTTAACTGCGGCTAATAAGGCGATATCGGCAAAGAGAATATATCCCACAGGGAAGCTGCTACCATCAAATATTTGCCCTCATTAGACTACCCTCTGGAAGCGCTTTCACTGCAAGCTGCAGATTCCCTCCTAACAGCAAGCTTTAGGATAGGGTACTGAATTGTAACTTACTTTCGCCTAATAATGCGATTTTGGAAAAGAGACTATCTCCCGCAGGGAAGCTGCTACCATCAAATGTTTGCCCTCATTAGACTCCCCTCTGGAAGCGCTTTCACTGCAAGCTGCAGATTCCCTCCTAACAGCAAGCTTTAGGATAGGGTACTGAATTGTAACTTACTTTCGCCTAATAATGCGATTTTGGCAAAGAGAATATCTCCCGCAGGGAAGCTGCGACCATCAAATGTTTCCCTCATTAGACTCCCCTCTGGAAGCGCTTTCACTGCAAGCGGCAGATTCCCACCTAACAGCAAGCTGTAGGACAGGGTACTGAATTGTAACTTAACTGCGTATAATAAGGTGATTTTGGCAAAGAGAATATCTCCCGCAGGGAAGCTGCGACCATCAAATGTTTCCCTCATTAGACTCCCCTCTGGAAGCGCTTTCACTGCAAGCGGCAGATTCCCACCTAACAGCAAGCTGTGGGACAGGGTACTGAATTGTAACTTAACTGCGTATAATAAGGCGATTTTGGCAAAGAGACTATCTCCCGCAGGGAAGCTGCTACCATCAAATGTTTGCCCTCATTAGACTCCCCTCTGGAAGCGCTTTCACTGCAAGCTGCAGATTCCCTCCTAACAGCAAGCTTTAGGATAGGGTACTGAATTGTAACTTACTTTCGCCTAATAATGCGATTTTGGCAAAGAGAGTATCTCCCGCAGGGAAGCTGCTACCATCAAATGTTTGCCCTCATTAGACTCCCCTCTGGAAGCGCTTTCACTGCAAGCTGCAGATTCCCTCCTAACAGCAAGCTTTAGGATAGGGTACTGAATTGTAACTTACTTTCGCCTAATAATGCGATATCGGAAAAGAGAGTATCTCCCGCAGGGAAGCTGCTACCATCAAATATTTGCCCTCATTATACTACCCTCTGGAAGCGCTTTCACTGCAAGCTGCAGATTCCCTCCTAACAGCAAGCTTTAGGATAGGGTACTGAATTGTAACTTAACTGCGGCTAATAAGGCGATTTTGGCAAAGAGAATATCTCCCGCAGGGAAGCTGCTGCCATCAAATGCTTGCCCTCATTAGACTCCCCTCTGGAAGCGCTTTCACTGCAAGCTGCAGATTCCTTCCTAACAGCAAGCTTTAGGATAGGGTACTGAATTTTAACTTACTTTCGCCTAATAATGCGATTTTGGAAAAGAGACTATCTCCCGCAGGGAAGCTGCTACCATCAAATGTTTGCCCTCATTAGACTCCCCTCTGGAAGCGCTTTCACTGCAAGCTGCAGATTCCCTCCTAACAGCAAGCTTTAGGATAGGGTACTGAATTGTAACTTAACTGCGGCTCATAAGGCGATTTTGGCAAAGAGAATAACTCCCGCAGGGAAGCTGCTACCATCAAATATTTGCCCTCATTAGACTCCCCTCTGGAAGCGCTTTCACTGCAAGCTGCAGATTCCCTCCTAACAGCAAGCTTTAGGATAGGGTACTGAATTGTAACTTACTTTCGCCTAATAATGCGATTTTGGCAAAGAGACTATCTCCCGCAGGGAAGCTGCTACAATCAAATGTTTCCCTCATTAGACTCCCCTCTGGAAGCACTTTCACTGCAAGCGGCAGATTCCCACCTAACAGCAAGCTGTAGGACAGGGTACTGAATTGTATCTTATTTTCGCCTAATAATGCTATTTTAGCAAAGAGAGTATCTCCCGCAGGGAAGCTGCTACCCTCAAAGGTTTGCCCTCATTAGTCTCCCCTCTGGAAGCGCTTTCACTGCAAGCTGCAGATTCCTTCCTAACAGCAAGCTTTAGGATAGGGTACTGAATTGTAACTTAACTGCGGCTAATAAGGCGATTTTGGCAAAGAGAGTATCTCCCGCAGGGAAGCTGCTACCATCAAATTTGTTCCCTCGTTAGACTCCCCTCTGGAAGCGCTTTCACTACAAGCTGCAGATTCCCTCCTAACAGCAAGCTTTAGGTTAGAGTACTGAATTGTAACTTACTTTCGCCTAATAATGCGATTTTGGCAAAGAGAGTATCTCCCGCAGGGAAGCTGCTACCATCAAATGTTTGCCCTCATTAGACTCCCCTCTGGAAGCGCTTTCACTGCAAGCTGCAGATTCCCTCCTAACAGCAAGCTTTAGGATAGGGTACTGAATTGTAACTTAACTGCGGCTAATAAGGTGATTATGGCAAAAAGAATATCTCCCGCAGGGAAGCTGCTACAATCAAATATTTGCCCTCATTAGACTCCCCTCTGGAAGCGCTTTCACTGCAAGCTGCAGATTCCCTCCTAACAGCAAGCTTTAGGATAGGGTACTGAATTGTAACTTAATTTCGCCTAATAATGCGATTATAGCAAAGAGAGTATCTCCCGCAGGGAAGCTGCTACCATCAAATGTTTGCCCTCCTTAGACTCCCCTCTGGAAGCGCTTTCACTGCAAGCTGCAGATTCCCTCCTAACAGCAAGCTTTAGGATAGGGTACTGAATTGTAACTTAACTGCGGCTAATAAGGCGATTATGGCAAAGAGAGTATCTCCCGCAGGGAAGCTGCTACCATCAAATCTTTGCCCTCATTAGACTCCCCTCTGGAAGCGCTTTCACTGCAAGCTGCAGATTCCCTCCTAACAGCAAGCTTTAGGATAGGGTACTGAATTGTATCTTACTTTCGCCTAATAAGGCGATTATGGCAAAGAGAGTATCTCCCGCAGGGAAGCTGCTACCATCAAATGTTTGCCCTCATTAGACTCCCCTCTGGAAGCGCTTTCACTGCAAGCTGCAGATTCCCTCCTAACAGCAAGCATTAGGAAAGGGTACTGAATTGTAACTTACTTTCGCCTAATAATGCGATTTTGGCAAAGAGAGTATCTCCCGCAGGGAAGCTGCTACCATCAAATGTTTGCCCTCATTAGACTCCCCTCTGGAAGCGCTTTCACTGCAAGCTGCAGATTCCCTCCTAACAGCAAGCTTTAGGATAGGGTACTGAATTGTAACTTAACTGCGGCTAATAAGGCGATTTTGGCAAAGAGAATATATCCCGCAGGGAAGCTGCTACCATCAAATATTTCCCCTCCTTAGACTCCCCTCTGGAAGCGCTTTCACTGCAAGCTGCAGATTCCCTCCTAACAGCAAGCTTTAGGATAGGGTACTGAATTGTAACTTACTTTCGCCTAATAAAGCGATTATGGCAAAGAGAATATCTCCCGCAGGGAAGCTGCTACCATCAAATGTTTGCCCTCATTAGACTCCCCTCTGGAAGCGCTTTCACTGCAAGCTGCAGATTCCCTCCTAACAGCAAGCTTTAGGATAGGGTACTGAATTGTAACTTACTTTCGCCTAATAAGGCGATTTTGGAAAAGAGAGTATCTCCCGCAGGGAAGCTGCTACCATCAAATGTTTGCCCTCATTAGACTCCCCTCTGGAAGCGCTTTCACTGCAAGCTGCAGATTCCCTCCTAACAGCAAGCTTTAGGATAGGGTACTGAATTGTAACTTACTTTCGCCTAATAATGCGATTATGGCAAAGAGAATATCTCCCGCAGGGAAGCTGCTACCATCAAATGTTTGCCCTCATTAGACTCCCCTCTGGAAGCACTTTCACTGCAAGCTGCAGATTCCCTCCTAACAGCAAGCTTTAGGTTAGAGTACTGAATTGTAACTTACTTTCGCCTAATAAAGCGATTTTGGCAAAGAGAGTATCTCCCGCAGGGAAGCTGCTGCCATCAAATGTTTGCCCTCATTAGACTCCCCTCTGGAAGCGCTTTCACTGCAAGGTGCAGATTCCCTCCTAACAGCAAGCTTTAGGATAGGGTACTGAATTGTATCTTAACTGCGGCTAATAAGGCGATTTTGGCAAAGAGAGTATCTCCCGCAGGGAAGCTGCTACCATCAAATATTTGCCCTCATTAGACTCCCCTCTGGAAGCGCTTTCACTGCAAGCTGCAGATTCCCTCCTAACAGCAAGCTTTAGGATAGGGTACTGAATTGTAACTTACTTTCGCCTAATAAAGCGATTTTGGCAAAGAGAGTATCTCCCGCAGGGAAGCTGCTACCATCAAATGTTTGCCCTCATTAGACTCCCCTCTGGAAGCGCTTTCACTGCAAGCTGCAGATTCCCTCCTAACAGCAAGCTTTAGGATAGGGTACTGAATTGTAACTTACTTTCGCCTAATAATGCGATTTTGGCAAAGAGAGTTTCTCCCGCAGGGAAGCTGCTACCATCAAATATTTGCCCTCATTAGACTCCCCTCTGGAAGCGCTTTCACTGCAAGCTGCAGATTCCCTCCTAACAGCAAGCTTTAGGATAGGGTACTGAATTGAAACTTACTTTCGCCTAATAATGCTATTTTGGAAAAGTGACTATCTCCCTCAGGGAAGCTGCTACCATCAAATGTTTGCCCTCATTAGACTCCCCTCTGGAAGCGCTTTCACTGCAAGCTGCAGATTCCCTCCTAACAGCAAGCTTTAGGATAGGGTACTGAATTGTAACTTAACTGCGGCTAATTAGGAGATTTTGGCAAAGAGAGTATCTCCCGCAGGGAAGCTGCTACCATCAAATGTTTGCCCTCATTAGACTCCCCTCTGGAAGCGCTTTCACTGCAAGCTGCAGATTCCCTCCTAACAGCAAGCTTTAGGATAGGGTACTGAATTGTAACTTACTTTCGCCTAATAATGCGATTTTGGCAAAGAGAGTATCTCCCGCAGGGAAGCTGCTACCATCAAATGTTTGCCCTCATTAGACTCCCCTCAGGAAGCGCTTTCACTGCAAGCTGCAGATTCCCTCCTAACAGCAAGCTTTAGGATAGTGTACTGAATTGTAACTTACTTTCGCCTAATAATGCGATTTTGGCAAAGAGAGTATCTCCCGCAGGGAAGCTGCTACCATCAAATATTTGCCCTCATTAGACTACCCTCTGGAAGCGCTTTCACTGCAAGCTGCAGATTCCCTCCTAACAGCAAGCTTTAGGATAGGGTACTGAATTGAAACTTACTTTCGCCTAATAATGCGATATTGGCAAAGAGAGTATCTCCCGCAGGGAAGCTGCTACCATCAACTGTTTGCCCTCATTAGACTCCCCTCTGGAAGCGCTTTCACTGCCAGCTGCAGATTCCCTCCTAACAGCAAGCTTTAGGATAGGGTACTGAATGGTAACTTAACTGCGGCTCATAAGGAGATTTTGGCAAAGAGAGTATCTCCCGCAGGGAAGCTGCTACCATCAAATATTTGCCCTCATTAGACTCCCCTCTGGAAGTGCTTTCACTGCAAGCTGCAGATTCCCTCCTAACAGCAAGCTTTAGGATAGGGTACTGAATTGTAACTTAACTGCGGCTAATAAGGCGATATCGGCAAAGAGAATATATCCCGCAGGGAAGCTGCTACCATCAAATATTTGCCCTCATTAGACTACCCTCTGGAAGCGCTTTCACTGCAAGCTGCATATTCCCTCCTAACAGCAAGCTTTAGGATAGGGTACTGAATTGTATCTTACTTTCGCCTAATAATGCGATTTTGGAAAAGAGACTATCTCCCGCAGGGAAGCTGCTACCATCAAATGTTTGCCCTCATTAGACTCCCCTCTGGAAGCGCTTTCACTGCAAGCTGCAGATTCCCTCCTAACAGCAAGCTTTAGGATAGGTTACTGAATTGTAACTTACTTTCGCCTAATAATGCGATTTTGGCAAAGAGAGTATCTCCCGCAGGGAAGCTGCGACCATCAAATGTTTCCCTCATTAGACTCCCCTCTGGAAGCGCTTTCACTGCAAGCGGCAGATTCCCACCTAACAGCAAGCTGTAGGACAGGGTACTGAATTGTAACTTAACTGCGTATAATAAGGCGATTTTGGCAAAGAGAATATCTCCCGCAGGGAAGCTGCGACCATCAAATGTTTCCCTCATTAGAATCCCCTCTGGAAGCGCTTTCACTGCAAGCGGCAGATTCCCACCTAACAGCAAGCTTTAGGATAGGGTACTGATTTGTAACTTACTTTCGCGTAATAATGCGATTTTGGCAAAGAGACTATCTCCCGCAGGGAAGCTGCTACCATCAAATTTGTTCCCTCGTTAGACTCCCCTCTGGAAGCGCTTTCACTACAAGCTGCAGATTCCCTCCTAACAGCAAGCTTTAGGTTAGAGTACTGAATTGTAACTTACTTTCGCCTAATAATGCGATTTTGGCAAAGAGAGTATCTCCCGCAGGGAAGCTGCTACCATCAAATGTTTGCCCTCATTAGACTCCCCTCTGGAAGCGCTTTCACTGCAAGCTGCAGATTCCCTCCTAACAGCAAGCTTTAGGATAGGGTACTGAATTGTAACTTAACTGCGGCTAATAAGGTGATTATGGCAAAGAGAATATCTCCCGCAGGGAAGCTGCTACCATCAAATATTTGCCCTCATTAGACTCCCCTCTGGAAGCGCTTTCACTGCAAGCTGCAGATTCCCTCCTAACAGCAAGCTTTAGGATAGGGTACTGAATTGTAACTTACTTTCGCCTAATAAAGCGATTTTGGCAAAGAGAGTATCTCCCGCAGGGAAGCTGCTACCATCAAATGTTTGCCCTCATTAGACTCCCCTCTGGAAGCGCTTTCACTGCAAGCTGCAGATTCCCTCCTAACAGCAAGCTTTAGGATAGGGTACTGAATTGTAACTTACTTTCGCCTAATAATGCGATTTTGGCAAAGAGAGTTTCTCCCGCAGGGAAGCTGCTACCATCAAATATTTGCCCTCATTAGACTCCCCTCTGGAAGCGCTTTCACTGCAAGCTGCAGATTCCCTCCTAACAGCAAGCTTTAGGATAGGGTACTGAATTGAAACTTACTTTCGCCTAATAATGCTATTTTGGAAAAGTGACTATCTCCCGCAGGGAAGCTGCTACCATCAAATGTTTGCCCTCATTAGACTCCCCTCTGGAAGCGCTTTCACTGCAAGCTGCAGATTCCCTCCTAACAGCAAGCTTTAGGATAGGGTACTGAATTGTAACTTAACTGCGGCTAATTAGGAGATTTTGGCAAAGAGAGTATCTCCCGCAGGGAAGCTGCTACCATCAAATGTTTGCCCTCATTAGACTCCCCTCTGGAAGCGCTTTCACTGCAAGCTGCAGATTCCCTCCTAACAGCAAGCTTTAGGATAGGGTACTGAATTGTAACTTACTTTCGCCTAATAATGCGATTTTGGCAAAGAGAGTATCTCCCGCAGGGAAGCTGCTACCATCAAATGTTTGCCCTCATTAGACTCCCCTCAGGAAGCGCTTTCACTGCAAGCTGCAGATTCCCTCCTAACAGCAAGCTTTAGGATAGTGTACTGAATTGTAACTTACTTTCGCCTAATAATGCGATTTTGGCAAAGAGAGTATCTCCCGCAGGGAAGCTGCTACCATCAAATATTTGCCCTCATTAGACTACCCTCTGGAAGCGCTTTCACTGCAAGCTGCAGATTCCCTCCTAACAGCAAGCTTTAGGATAGGGTACTGAATTGAAACTTACTTTCGCCTAATAATGCGATTTTGTCAAAGAGAGTATCTCCCGCAGGGAAGCTGCTACCATCAACTGTTTGCCCTCATTAGACTCCCCTCTGGAAGCGCTTTCACTGCCAGCTGCAGATTCCCTCCTAACAGCAAGCTTTAGGATAGGGTACTGAATGGTAACTTAACTGCGGCTCATAAGGAGATTTTGGCAAAGAGAGTATCTCCCGCAGGGAAGCTGCTACCATCAAATATTTGCCCTCATTAGACTCCCCTCTGGAAGTGCTTTCACTGCAAGCTGCAGATTCCCTCCTAACAGCAAGCTTTAGGATAGGGTACTGAATTGTAACTTAACTGCGGCTAATAAGGCGATATCGGCAAAGAGAATATATCCCGCAGGGAAGCTGCTACCATCAAATATTTGCCCTCATTAGACTACCCTCTGGAAGCGCTTTCACTGCAAGCTGCAGATTCCCTCCTAACAGCAAGCTTTAGGATAGGGTACTGAATTGAAACTTACTTTCGCCTAATAATGCGATTTTGGCAAAGAGAGTATCTCCCGCAGGGAAGCTGCTACCATCAACTGTTTGCCCTCATTAGACTCCCCTCTGGAAGCGCTTTCACTGCCAGCTGCAGATTCCCTCCTAACAGCAAGCTTTAGGATAGGGTACTGAATGGTAACTTAACTGCGGCTCATAAGGAGATTTTGGCAAAGAGAGTATCTCCCGCAGGGAAGCTGCTACCATCAAATATTTGCCCTCATTAGACTCCCCTCTGGAAGTGCTTTCACTGCAAGCTGCAGATTCCCTCCTAACAGCAAGCTTTAGGATAGGGTACTGAATTGTAACTTAACTGCGGCTAATAAGGCGATATCGGCAAAGAGAATATATCCCGCAGGGAAGCTGCTACCATCAAATATTTGCCCTCATTAGACTACCCTCTGGAAGCGCTTTCACTGCAAGCTGCAGATTCCCTCCTAACAGCAAGCTTTAGGATAGGGTACTGAATTGTAACTTACTTTCGCCTAATAATGCGATTTTGGCAAAGAGAGTATCTCCCGCAGGGAAGCTGCGACCATCAAATGTTTCCCTCATTAGACTCCCCTCTGGAAGCGCTTTCACTGCAAGCGGCAGATTCCCACCTAACAGCAAGCTGTGGGACAGGGTACTGAATTGTAACTTAACTGCGTATAATAAGGCGATTTTGGCAAAGAGAATATCTCCCGCAGGGAAGCTGCTACCTTAAAATGTTTGCCCTCATTACACTCCCCTCTGGAAGCGCTTTCACTGCAAGCGGCAGATTCCCACCTAACAGCAAGCTTTAGGATAGGGTACTGAATTGTAACTTACTTTCGCCTAATAATGCGATTTTGGAAAAGAGACTATCTCCCGCAGGGAAGCTGCTACCATCAAATGTTTGCCCTCATTAGACTCCCCTCTGGAAGCGCTTTCACTGCAAGCTGCAGATTCCCTCCTAACAGCAAGCTTTAGGATAGGGTACTGAATTGTAACTTACTTTCGCCTAATAATGCGATTTTGGCAAAGAGAGTATCTCCCGCAGGGAAGCTGCTACCATCAAATGTTTGCCCTCATTAGACTCCCCTCTGGAAGCGCTTTCACTGCAAGCTGCAGATTCCCTCCTAACAGCAAGCTTTAGGATAGGGTACTGAATTGTAACTTACTTTCGGCTAATAATGCGATTTTGGCAAAGAGAGTATCTCCCGCAGGGAAGCTGCTACAATCAAATGTTTGCCCTCATTAGACTCCCCTCTGGAAGCGCTTTCACTGCAAGCTGCAGATTCCCTCCTAACAGCAAGCTTTAGGATAGGGTACTGAATTGTAACTTACTTTCGCCTAATAATGCGATTTCGGAAAAGAGAGTATCTCCCGCAGGGAAGCTGCTACCATCAAATATTTGCCCTCATTATACTACCCTCTGGAAGCGCTTTCACTGCAAGCTGCAGATTCCCTCCTAACAGCAAGCTTTAGGATAGGGTACTGAATTGTAACTTAACTGCGGCTAATAAGGCGATTTTGGCAAAGAGAATATCTCCCGCAGGGAAGCTGCTGCCATCAAATGCTTGCCCTCATTAGACTCCCCTCTGGAAGCGCTTTCACTGCAAGCTGCAGATTCCTTCCTAACAGCAAGCTTTAGGATAGGGTACTGAATTTTAACTTACTTTCGCCTAATAATGCGATTTTGGAAAACAGAGTATCTCCCACAGGGAAGCTGCTACCATCAAATGTTTGCCCTCATTAGACTCCCCTCTGGAAGCGCTTTCACTGCAAGCTGCAGACTCCCTCCTAACAGCAAGCTTTAGGATAGGGTACTGAATTGTAACTTAACTGCGGCTCATAAGGCGATTTTGGCAAAGAGAATAACTCCCGCAGGGAAGCTGCTACCATCAAATATTTGCCCTCATTAGACTCCCCTCTGGAAGCGCTTTCACTGCAAGCTGCAGATTCCCTCCTAACAGCAAGCTTTAGGATAGGGTACTGAATTGTAACTTACTTTCGCCTAATAAAGCGATTTTGGCAAAGAGACTATCTCCCGCAGGGAAGCTGCTACAATCAAATGTTTCCCTCATTAGACTCCCCTCTGGAAGCACTTTCACTGCAAGCGGCAGATTCCCACCTAACAGCAAGCTGTAGGACAGGGTACTGAATTGTATCTTATTTTCGCCTAATAATGCTATTTTAGCAAAGAGAGTATCTCCCGCAGGGAAGCTGCTACCCTCAAAGGTTTGCCCTCATTAGTCTCCCCTCTGGAAGCGCTTTCACTGCAAGCTGCAGATTCCTTCCTAACAGCAAGCTTTAGGATAGGGTACTGAATTGTAACTTAACTGCGGCTAATAAGGCGATTTTGGCAAAGAGAGTATCTCCCGCAGGGAAGCTGCTACCATCAAATTTGTTCCCTCGTTAGACTCCCCTCTGGAAGCGCTTTCACTACAAGCTGCAGATTCCCTCCTAACAGCAAGCTTTAGGTTAGAGTACTGAATTGTAACTTACTTTCGCCTAATAATGCGATTTTGGCAAAGAGAGTATCTCCCGCAGGGAAGCTGCTACCATCAAATGTTTGCCCTCATTAGACTCCCCTCTGGAAGCGCTTTCACTGCAAGCTGCAGATTCCCTCCTAACAGCAAGCTTTAGGATAGGGTACTGAATTGTAACTTAACTGCGGCTAATAAGGTGATTATGGCAAAGAGAATATCTCCCGCAGGGAAGCTGCTACAATCAAATATTTGCCCTCATTACACTCCCCTCTGGAAGCGCTTTCACTGCAAGCTGCAGATTCCCTCCTAACAGCAAGCTTTAGGATAGGGTACTGAATTGTAACTTAATTTCGCCTAATAATGCGATTATAGCAAAGAGAGTATCTCCCGCAGGGAAGCTGCTACCATCAAATGTTTGCCCTCCTTAGACTCCCCTCTGGAAGCGCTTTCACTGCAAGCTGCAGATTCCCTCCTAACAGCAAGCTTTAGGATAGGGTACTGAATTGTAACTTAACTGCGGCTAATAAGGCGATTATGGCAAAGAGAGTATCTCCCGCAGGGAAGCTGCTACCATCAAATATTTGCCCTCATTAGACTCCCCTCTGGAAGCGCTTTCACTGCAAGCTGCAGATTCCCTCCTAACAGCAAGCTTTAGGATAGGGTACTGAATTGTATCTTACTTTCGCCTAATAAGGCGATTATGGCAAAGAGAGTATCTCCCGCAGGGAAGCTGCTACCATCAAATGTTTGCCCTCGTTAGACTCCCCTCTGGAAGCGCTTTCACTGCAAGCTGCAGATTCCCTCCTAACAGCAAGCTTTAGGAAAGGGTACTGAATTGTAACTTACTTTCGCCTAATAATGCGATTTTGGCAAAGAGAGTATCTCCCGCAGGGAAGCTGCTACCATCAAATGTTTGCCCTCATTAGACTCCCCTCTGGAAGCGCTTTCACTGCAAGCTGCAGATTCCCTCCTAACAGCAAGCTTTAGGATAGGGTACTGAATTGTAACTTAACTGCGGCTAATAAGGCGATTTTGGCAAAGAGAATTTATCCCGCAGGGAAGCTGCTACCATCAAATATTTCCCCTCCTTAGACTCCCCTCTGGAAGCGCTTTCACTGCAAGCTGCAGATTCCCTCCTAACAGCAAGCTTTAGGATAGGGTACTGAATTGTAACTTACTTTCGCCTAATAAAGCGATTATGGCAAAGAGAATATCTCCCGCAGGGAAGCTGCTACCATCAAATGTTTGCCCTCACTAGACTCCCCTCTGGAAGCGCTTTCACTGCAAGCTGCAGATTCCCTCCTAACAGCAAGCTTTAGGATAGGGTACTGAATTGTAACTTACTTTCGCCTAATAAGGCGATTTTGGAAAAGAGAGTATCTCCCGCAGGGAAGCTGCTACCATCAAATGTTTGCCCTCATTAGACTCCCCTCTGGAAGCGCTTTCACTGCAAGCTGCAGATTCCCTCCTAACAGCAAGCTTTAGGATAGGGTACTGAATTGTAACTTACTTTCGCCTAATAATGCGATTATGGCAAAGAGAATATCTCCCGCAGGGAAGCTGCTACCATCAAATGTTTGCCCTCAATAGACTCCCCTCTGGAAGCGCTTTCACTGCAAGCTGCAGATTCCCTCCTAACAGCAAGCTTTAGGATAGGATACTGAATTGTAACTTACTTTCGCCTAATAAAGCGATTTTGGCAAAGAGAGTATCTCCCGCAGGGAAGCTGCTGACATCAAATGTTTGCCCTCATTAGACTCCCCTCTGGAAGCGCTTTCACTGCAAGCTGCAGATTCCCTCCTAACAGCAAGCTTTAGGATAGGGTACTGAATTGTATCTTAACTGCGGCTAATAAGGCGATTTTGGCAAAGAGAGTATCTCCCGCAGGGAAGCTGCTACCATCAAATGTTTCCCTCATTAGACTCTCCTCTGGAAGCGCTTTCACTGCAAGCGGCAGATTCCCACCTAACAGCAAGCTGTAGGACAGGGTACTGAATTTTAACTTAACTGCGTCTAATAAGGCGATTTTGGCAAAGAGAATATCTCCCGCAGGGAAGCTGCTACCATAAAATGTTTGCCCTCATTACACTCCCCTCTGGAAGCGCTTTCACTGCAAGCTGCAGATTCCCTCCTAACAGCAAGCTTTAGGATAGGGTACTGAATTGTAACTTACTTTCGCCTAATAAGGCGATTTTGGCAAAGAGAGTATCTCCCGCAGGGAAGCTGCTACCATCAAATGTTTGCCCTCCTTAGACTCCCCTCTGGAAGCGCTTTCACTGCAAGCTGCAGATTCCCTCCTAACAGCAAGCTTTAGGATAGGGTACTGAATTGTAACTTACTTTCGCCTAATAATGCGATTATGGCAAAGAGAATATCTCCCGCAGGGAAGCTGCTACCATCAAATGTTTGCCCTCATTAGACTCCCCTCTGGAAGCGCTTTCACTGCAAGCTGCAGATTCCCTCCTAACAGCAAGCTTTAGGATAGGATACTGAATTGTAACTTACTTTCGCCTAATAAAGCGATTTTGGCAGAGAGAGTATCTCCCGCAGGGAAGCTGCTGCCATCAAATGTTTGCCCTCATTAGACTCCCCTCTGGAAGCGCTTTCACTGCAAGCTGCAGATTCCCTCCTAACAGCAAGCTTTAGGATAGGGTACTGAATTGTATCTTAACTGCGGCTAATAAGGCGATTTTGGCAAAGAGAGTATCTCCCGCAGGGAAGCTGCTACCATCAAATGTTTCCCTCATTAGACTCTCCTCTGGAAGCGCTTTCACTGCAAGCGGCAGATTCCCACCTAACAGCAAGCTGTAGGACAGGGTACTGAATTGTAACTTAACTGCGTCTAATAAGGCGATTTTGGCAAAGAGAATATCTCCCGCAGGGAAGCTGCTACCATAAAATGTTTGCCCTCATTACACTCCCCTCTGGAAGCGCTTTCACTGCAAGCGGCAGATTCCCACCTAACAGCAAGCTTTAGGATAGGGTACTGATTTGTAACTTACTTTCGCGTAATAATGCGATTTTGGCAAAGAGACTATCTCCCGCAGGGAAGCTGCTACCATCAAATGTTTGCCCTCCTTAGACTCCCCTCTGGAAGCGCTTTCACTGCAAGCTGCAGATTCCCTCCTAACAGCAAGCTTTAGGATAGGGTACTGAATGGTAACTTACTTTCGCCTAATAATGCGATTTTGGCAAAGAGATTATCTCCCGCAGGAAAGCTGCTACCATCAAAGGTTTGCCCTCATTAGACTCCCCTCTGGAAGCGCTTTCACTGCAAGCTGCAGATTCCCTCCTAACAGCAAGCTTTAGGATAGGGTACTGAATTGTAACTTAACTGCGGCTAATAAGGTGATTATGGCAAAGAGAATATCTCCCGCAGGGAAGCTGCTACCATCAAATATTTGCCCTCATTAGACTCCCCTCTGGAAGCGCTTTCACTGCAAGCTGCAGATTCCCTCCTAACAGCAAGCTTTAGGATAGGGTACTGAATTGTAACTTAACTGCGGCTAATAAGGCGATTTTGGCAAAGAGAGTATCTCCCGCAGGGAAGCTGCTACCATCAAATGTTTGCCCTCATTAGACTCCCCTCTGGAAGCGCTTTCACTGCAAGCTGCAGATTCCCTCCTAACAGCAAGCTTTAGGATAGGGTACTGAATTGTAACTTAACTGCGGCTAATAAGGCGATTTTGGCAAAGAGAGTATCTCCCGCAGGGAAGCTGCTACCATCAAATATTTGCCCTCATTAGACTCCCCTCTGGAAGCGCTTTCACTGCAAGCTGCAGATTCCCTCCTAACAGCAAGCTTTAGGATAGGGTACTGAATTGTAACTTACTTTCGGCTAATAATGCGATTTTTGCAAAGAGAGTATCTCCCGCAGGGAAGCTGCTACCATCAAATGTTTGCCCTCATTAGACTCCCCTCTGGAAGCGCTTTCACTGCAAGCTGCAGATTCCCTCCTAACAGCAAGCTTTAGAATAGGGTACTGAATGGTATCTTACTTTCGCCTAATAATGCGATTTTGGCAAAGAGAGTATCTCCCGCAGGGAAGCTGCTACCATCAAATGTTTGCCCTCATTAGACTCCCCTCTGGAAGCGCTTTCACTGCAAGCTGCAGATTCCCTCCTAACAGCAACTTTAGGTTAGAGTACTGAATTGTAACTTACTTTCGCCTAATAATGCGATTTTGGCAAAGAGAGTATCTCCCGCAGGGAAGCTGCTACCATCAAATGTTTGCCCTCATTAGACTCCCCTCTGGAAGCGCTTTCACTGCAAGCTGCAGATTCCCTCCTAACAGCAAGCTTTAGGATAGGGTACTGAATTGTAACTTAACTGCGGCTAATAAGGTGATTATGGCAAAGAGAATATCTCCCGCAGGGAAGCTGCTACCATCAAATATTTGCCCTCATTAGACTCCCCTCTGGAAGCGCTTTCACTGCAAGCTGCAGATTCCCTCCTAACAGCAAGCTTTAGGATAGGGTACTGAATTGTAACTTACTTTCGCCTAATAAAGCGATTTTGGCAAAGAGAGTATCTCCCGCAGGGAAGCTGCTACCATCAAATGTTTGCCCTCCTTAGACTCCCCTCTGGAAGCGCTTTCACTGCAAGCTGCAGATTCCCTCCTAACAGCAAGCTTTAGGATAGGGTACTGAATTGTAACTTACTTTCGCCTAATAATGCGATTTTGGCAAAGAGAGTATCTCCCGCAGGGAAGCTGCTACCATCAAATATTTGCCCTCATTAGACTCCCCTCTGGAAGCGCTTTCACTGCAAGCTGCAGATTCCCTCCTAACAGCAAGCTTTAGGATAGGGTACTGAATTGAAACTTACTTTCACCTAATAATGCTATTTTGGAAAAGTGACTATCTCCCGCAGGGAAGCTGCTACCATCAAATGTTTGCCCTCATTAGACTCCCCTCTGGAAGCGCTTTCACTGCAAGCTGCAGATTCCCTCCTAACAGCAAGCTTTAGGATAGGGTACTGAATTGAAACTTACTTTCACGTAATAATGCTATTTTGGAAAAGTGACTATCTCCCGCAGGGAAGCTGCTACCATCAAATGTTTGCCCTCATTAGACTCCCCTCTGGAAGCGCTTTCACTGCAAGCTGCAGATTCCCTCCTAACAGCAAGCTTTAGGATAGGGTACTGAATTGTAACTTAACTGCGGCTAATAAGGCGATTTTGGCAAAGAGTGTATCTCCCGCAGGGAAGCTGCTACCATCAAATGTTTGCCCTCATTAGACTCCCCTCAGGAAGCGCTTTCACTGCAAGCTGCAGATTCCCTCCTAACAGCAAGCTTTAGGATAGGGTACTGAATTGTAACTTACTTTCGCCTAATAATGCGATTTTGGCAAAGAGAGTATCTCCCGCAGGGAAGCTGCTACCATCAAATATTTGCCCTCATTAGACTACCCTCTGGAAGCGCTTTCACTGCAAGCTGCAGATTCCCTCCTAACAGCAAGCTTTAGGATAGGGTACTGAATTGTATCTTACTTTCGCCTAATAATGCTATTTTGGAAATGTGACTATCTCCCGCAGGGAAGCTGCTACCATCAACTGTTTGCCCTCATTAGACTCCCCTCTGGAAGCGCTTTCACTGCAAGCTGCAGATTCCCTCCTAACAGCAAGCTTTAGGATAGGGTACTGAATGGTAACTTAACTGCGGCTCATAAGGAGATTATGGCAAAGAGAATATCTCCCGCAGGGAAGCTGCTACCATCAAATATTTGCCCTCATTAGACTCCCCTCTGGAAGTGCTTTCACTGCAAGCTGCAGATTCCCTCCTAACAGCAAGCTTTAGGATAGGGTACTGAATTGTAACTTAACTGCGGCTAATAAGGCGATATCGGCAAAGAGAATATATCCCGCAGGGAAGCTGCTACCATCAAATATTTGCCCTCATTAGACTCCCCTCTGGAAGCGCTTTCACTGCAAGCTGCAGATTCCCTCCTAACAGCAAGCTTTAGGATAGGGTACTGAATTGTATCTTACTTTCGCCTAATAATGCGATATTGGAAAAGAGACTATCTCCCGCAGGGAAGCTGCTACCATCAAATGTTTGCCCTCATTAGACTCCCCTCTGGAAGCGCTTTCACTGCAAGCTGCAGATTCCCTCCTAACTGCAAGCTTTAGGATAGGGTACTGAATTGTAACTTACTTTCGCCTAATAATGCGATTTTGGCAAAGAGAATATCTCCCGCAGGGAAGCTGCGACCATCAAATGTTTCCCTCATTAGACTCCCCTCTGGAAGCGCTTTCACTGCAAGCGGCAGATTCCCACCTAACAGCAAGCTGTAGGACAGGGTACTGAATTGTAATTTAACTGCGTATAATAAGGCGATTTTGGCAAAGAGAATATCTCCCGCAGGGAAGCTGCGACCATCAAATGTTTCCCTCATTAGACTCCCCTCTGGAAGCGCTTTCACTGCAAGCGGCAGATTCCCACCTAACAGCAAGGTGTGGGACAGGGTACTGAATTGTAACTTAACTGCGTATAATAAGGCGATTTTGGCAAAGAGAATATCTCCCGCAGGGAAGCTGCTACCATCAAATGTTTGCCCTCATTACACTCCCCTCTGGAAGCGCTTTCACTGCAAGCGGCAGATTCCCACCTAACAGCAAACTTTAGGATAGGGTACTGAATTGTAACTTACTTTCGCCTAATAATGCGATTTTGGCAAAGAGAGTATCTCCCGCAGGGAAGCTGCTACCATCAAATGTTTGCCCTCCTTAGACTCCCCTCTGGAAGCGCTTTCACTGCAAGCTGCAGATTCCCTCCTAACAGCAAGCTTTAGAATAGGGTACTGAATTGTAACTTACTTTCGCCTAATAATGCGATTTTGGCAAAGAGAATATCTCCCGCAGGGAAGCTGCTACCATCAAATATTTGCCCTCATTAGACTCTCCTCTGGAAGCGCTTTCACTGCAAGCTGCAGATTCCCTCCTAACAGCAAGCTTTAGTATAGGGTACTGAATGGTAACTTACTTTCGCCTAATAATGCGATTTTGGAAAAGAGACTATCTCCCGCAGGGAAGCTGCTACCATCAAATGTTTGCCCTCATTAGACTCCCCTCTGGAAGCGCTTTCACTGCAAGCTGCAGATTCCCTCCTAACAGCAAGCTTTAGGATAGGGTACTGAATTGTAACTTACTTTCGCCTAATAATGCGATTTTGGCAAAGAGAGTATCTCCCACAGGGAAGCTGCTACCATCAAATGTTTGCCCTCATTAGACTCCCCTCTGGAAGCGCTTTCACTGCAAGCTGCAGATTCCCTCCTAACAGCAAGCTTTAGGATAGGGTACTGAATTGTAACTTACTTTCGCCTAATAATGCGATTTTGGAAAAGAGAGTATCTCCCGCAGGGAAGCTGCTACCATCAAATATTTGCCCTCATTAGACTACCCTCTGGAAGCGCTTTCACTGCAAGCTGCAGATTCCCTCCTAACAGCAAGCTTTAGGATAGGGTACTGAATTGTAACTTAATTGCGGCTAATAAGGCGATTTTGGCAAAGAGAATATCTCCCGCAGGGAAGCTGCTACCATCAAATGCTTGCCCTCATTAGACTCCCCTCTGGAAGCGCTTTCACTGCAAGCTGCAGATTCCTTCCTAACAGCAAGCTTTAGGATAGGGTACTGAATTTTAACTTACTTTCTCCTAATAATGCGATTTTGGAAAAGAGAGTATCTCCCGCAGGGAAGCTGCTACCATCAAATGTTTGCCCTCATTAGACTCCCCTCTGGAAGCGCTTTCACTGCAAGCTGCAGATTCCCTCCTAACAGCAAGCTTTAGGATAGGGTACTGAATTGTATCTTAACTGCGGATAATAAGGCGATTTTGGCAAAGAGAATATCTCCCGCAGGGAAGCTGCTACCATCAAATATTTGCCCTCATTAGACTCCCCTCTGGAAGCGCTTTCACTGCAAGCTGCAGATTCCCTCCTAACAGCAAGCTTTAGGATAGGGTACTGAATTGTAACTTACTTTCGCCTAATATAGCGATTTTGGAAAAGAGAGTATCTCCCGCAGGGAAGATGCTACCATCAAATGTTTGCCCTCATTAGACTCCCCTCTGGAAGCGCTTTCACTGCAAGCTGCAGATTCCCTCCTAACAGCAAGCTTTAGTATAGGGTACTGAATTGTAACTTAACTGCGGCTCATAAGGCGATTTTGGCAAAGAGAATATCTCCCGCAGGGAAGCTGCTACCATCAAATATTTGCCCTCATTAGACTCCCCTCTGGAAGCGCTTTCACTGCAAGCTGCAGATTCCCTCCTAACAGCAAGCTTTAGGATAGGGTACTGAATTGTAACTTACTTTCGCCTAATAATGCTATATTGGAAATGTGACTATCTCCCGCAGGGAAGCTGCTACCATCAACTGTTTGCCCTCATTAGACTCCCCTCTGGAAGCGCTTTCACTGCAAGCTGCAGATTCCCTCCTAACAGCAAGCTTTAGGATAGGGTACTGAATTGTAACTTAACTGCGGCTAATAATGCGATTTTGGCAAAGAGAGTATCTCCCGCAGGGAAGCTGCTACCATCAAATTTGTGCCCTCGTTACACTCCCCTCTGGAAGCGCTTTCACTGCAAGCTGCAGATTCCCTCCTAACAGCAAGCTTTAGGTTAAAGTACTGAATTGTAACTTACTTTCGCCTAATAATGCGATTTTGGCAAAGAGAGTATCTCCCGCAGGGAAGCTGCTACCATCAAATGTTTGCCCTCATTAGACTCCCCTCTGGAAGCGCTTTCACTGCAAGCTGCAGATTCCCTCCTAACAGCAAGCTTTAGGATAGGGTACTGAATTGTAACTTAACTGCGGCTAATAAGGTGATTATGGCAAAGAGAATATCTCCCGCAGGGAAGCTGCTACAATCGAATATTTGCCCTCCTTAGACTCCCCTCTGGAAGCGCTTTCACTGCAAGCTGCAGATTCCCTCCTAACAGCAAGCTTTAGGATAGGGTACTGAATTGTAACTTAATTTCGCCTAATAATGCGATTATAGCAAAGAGAGTATCTCCCGCAGGGAAGCTGCTACCATCAAATGTTTGCCCTCCTTAGACTCCCCTCTGGAAGCGCTTTCACTGCAAGCTGCAGATTCCCTCCTAACAGCAAGCTTTAGGATAGGGTACTGAATCGTAACTTACTTTCGCGTAATAATGCGATTTTGGCAAAGAGACTATCTCCCGCAGGGAAGCTGCTACCATCAAATGTTTGCCCTCCTTAGACTCCCCTCTGGAAGCGCTTTCACTGCAAGCTGCAGATTCCCTCCTAACAGCAAGCTTTAGGATAGGGTACTGCATTGTATCTTATTTTCGCCTAATAATGCTATTTTATCAAAGAGAGTATCTCCCGCAGGGAAGATGCTACCATCAAATGTTTGCCCTCATTAGACTCCCCTCTGGAAGCGCTTTCACTGCAAGCTGCAGATTCCCTCCTAACAGCAAGCTTTAGGATAGGGTACTGCATTGTATCTTATTTTCGCCTAATAATGCTATTTTATCAAAGAGAGTATCTCCCGCAGGGAAGATGCTACCATCAAATGTTTGCCCTCATTAGACTCCCCTCTGGAAGCGCTTTCACTGCAAGCTGCAGATTCCCTCCTAACAGCAAGCTTTAGGATAGGGTACTGAATTGTATCTTAACTGCGGCTAATAATGCGATTTTGGCAAATAGAGTATCTCCCGCAGGGAAGCTGCTACCATCAAATGTTTGCCCTCATTAGACTCCCCTCTGGAAGCGCTTTCACTGCAAGCTGCAGATTCCCTCCTAACAGCAAGCTTTAGGATAGTGTACTGAATTGTAACTTAACTGCGGATAATAACGCGATTTTGGCAAAGAGAGTATCTCCCGCAGGGAAGCTGCTACCATCAAATATTTGCCCTCATTAGACTCCCCTCTGGAAGCGCTTTCACTGCAAGCTGCAGATTCCCTCCTAACAGCAAGCTTTAGGATAGGGTACTGAATTGTATCTTACTTTCGCCTAATAATGCGATTTTGGCAAAGAGAGTATCTCCCGCAGGGAAGCTGCTACCATCAAATGTTTGCCCTCATTAGACTCCCCTCTGGAAGCGCTTTCACTGCAAGCTGCAGATTCCCTCCTAACAGCAAGCTTTATGATATGGTACTGAATTGTAACTTACTTTCGCCTAGTAATGCGATTTTGGCAAAGAGAGTATCTCCCGCAGGGAAGCTGCTACCATCAAATGTTTGCCCTCATTAGACTCCCCTCTGGAAGCGCTTTCACTGCAAGCTGCAGATTCCCTCCTAACAGCAAGCTTTAGGATAGGGTACTGAATTGTAATTTACTTTCGCCTAATAATGCGATTATGGAAAAGAGAGTATCTCCCGCAGGGAAGCTGCTACCATCAAATGTTTGCCCTCATTAGACTCCCCTCTGGAAGCGCTTTCACTGCAAGCTGCAGATTCCCTCCTAACTGCAAGCTTTAGGATAGGGTACTGAATTGTAACTTACTTTCGCCTAATAATGCGATTTTGGCAAAGAGAGTATCTCCCGCAGGGAAGCTGCTACCATCAAATGTTTGCCCTCATTAGACTCCCCTCTGGAAGCGCTTTCACTGCAAGCTGCAGATTCCCTCCTAACAGCAAGCTTTAGGATAGGGTACTGAATTGTAACTTAACAGCGGATAATAAGGCGATTTTGGCAAAGAGAGTATCTCCCGCAGGGAAGCTGCTACCATCAAATTTTTGCCCTCGTTAGACTCCCCTCTGGAAGAGCTTTCACTGCAAGCTGCAGATTCCCTCCTAACAGCAACTTTAGGTTAGAGTACTGAATTGTAACTTACTTTCGCCTAATAATGCGATTTTGGCAAAGAGAGTATCTCCCGCAGGGAAGCTGCTACCATCAAATGTTTGCCCTCATTAGACTCCCCTCTGGAAGCGCTTTCACTGCAAGCTGCAGATTCCCTCCTAACAGCAAGCTTTAGGATAGTGTACTGAATTGTAACTTAACTGCGGCTAATAAGGTGATTATGGCAAAGAGAATATCTCCCGCAGGGAAGCTGCTACCATCAAATGTTTGCCCTCATTAGACTCCCCTCTGGAAGCGCTTTCACTGCAAGCTGCAGATTCCCTCCTAACAGCAAGCTTTAGGATAGGGTACTGAATTGTAACTTACTTTCGCCTAATAATGCTATTTTGGAAATGTGACTATCTCCCGCAGGGAAGCTGCTACCATCAACTGTTTGCCCTCATTAGACTCCCCTCTGGAAGCGCTTTCACTGCAAGCTGCAGATTCCCTCCTAACAGCAAGCTTTAGGATAGGGTACTGAATTGTAACTTAACTGCGGCTAATAATGCGATTTTGGCAAAGAGAGTATCTCCCGCAGGGAAGCTGCTACCATCAAATTTGTGCCCTCATTAGACTCCCCTCTGGAAGCGCTTTCACTGCAAGCTGCAGATTCCCTCCTAACAGCAAGCTTTAGGATAGGGTACTGAATTGTAACTTAACTGCGGCTAATAAGGCGATTTTGGCAAAGAGAATATCTCCCGCAGGGAAGCTGCTACAATCGAATATTTGCCCTCCTTAGACTCCCCTCTGGAAGCGCTTTCACTGCAAGCTGCAGATTCCCTCCTAACAGCAAGCTTTAGGATAGGGTACTGAATTGTAACTTACTTTCGCCTAATAATGCGATTATAGCAAAGAGAGTATCTCCCGCAGGGAAGCTGCTACCATCAAATGTTTGCCCTCCTTAGACTCCCCTCTGGAAGCGCTTTCACTGCAAGCTGCAGATTCCCTCCTAACAGCAAGCTTTAGGATAGAGTACTGAATTGTAACTTACTTTCGCCTAATAAAGCGATTTTGGCAAAGAGAGTATCTCCCGCAGGGAAGCTACTACCATCAAATATTTGCCCTCATTAGACTCCCCTCTGGAAGCGCTTTCACTGCAAGCTGCAGATTCCCTCCTAACAGCAAGCTTTAGGATTGGGTACTGAATTGTATCTTACTTTCGCCTAATACTGCGATTTTGGCAAAGAGAGTATCTCCCGCAGGGAAGCTGCTACCATCAAATAGTTGCCCTCATTAGACTCCCCTCTGGAAGCGCTTTCACTGCAAGCTGCAGATTCCCTCCTAACAGCAAGCTTTAGGATAGGATACTGAATTGTAACTTACTTTCGCCTAATAAAGCGATTTTGGCAAAGAGAGTATCTCCCGCAGGGAAGCTGCTACCATCAAATGTTTGCCCTCATTAGACTCCCCTCTGGAAGCGCTTTCACTGCAAGCTGCAGATTCCCTCCTAACAGCAAGCTTTAAGATAGGGTACTGAATTGTATCTTAACTGCGGCTAATAAGGCGATTTTGGCAAAGAGAGTATCTCCCGCAGGGAAGCTGCTACCATCAAATGTTTGCCCTCATTAGACTCCCCTCTGGAAGCGCTTTCACTGCAAGCTGCAGATTCCCTCCTAACAGCAAGCTTTAGGATAGGGTACTGAATTGTATCTTACTTTCGCCTAATAATGCGATTTTGGCAAAGAGAATATCTCCCGCAGGGAAGCTGCTACCATCAAATGTTTCCCTCATTAGACTCTCCTCTGGAAGCGCTTTCACTGCAAGCGGCAGATTCCCACCTAACAGCAAGTTGTAGGACAGGGTACTGAATTGTAACTTAACTGCGTCTAATAATGCGATTTTGGAAAAGAGAATATCTCCCGCAGGGAAGCTGCTACCATCAAATGTTTGCCCTCATTACACTCCCCTCTGGAAGCGCTTTCACTGCAAGCGGCAGATTCCCACCTAACAGCAAGCTTTAGGATAGGGTACTGAATCGTAACTTACTTTCGCGTAATAATGCGATTTTGGCAAAGAGACTATCTCCCGCAGGGAAGCTGCTACCATCAAATGTTTGCCCTCCTTAGACTCCCCTCTGGAAGCGCTTTCACTGCAAGCTGCAGATTCCCTCCTAACAGCAAGCTTTAGGATAGGGTACTGAATGGTAACTTACTTTCGCCTAATAATGCGATTTTGGCAAAGAGAGTATCTCCCGCAGGGAAGATGCTACCATCAAATGTTTGCCCTCATTAGACAGCCCTCTGGAAGCGCTTTCACTGCAAGCTGCAGATTCCCTCCTAACAGCAAGCTTTAGGATAGGGTACTGCATTGTATCTTATTTTCGCCTAATAAAGCTATTTTATCAAAGAGAGTATCTCCCGCAGGGAAGATGCTACCATCAAATGTTTGCCCTCATTAGACTCCCCTCTGGAAGCGCTTTCACTGCAAGCTGCAGATTCCCTCCTAACAGCAAGCTTTAGGATAGGGTACTGAATTGTATCTTAACTGCGGCTAATAATGCGATTTTGGCAAATAGAGTATCTCCCGCAGGGAAGCTGCTACCATCAAATGTTTGCCCTCATTAGACTCCCCTCTGGAAGCGCTTTCACTGCAAGCTGCAGATTCCCTCCTAACAGCAAGCTTTAGGATAGTGTACTGAATTGTAACTTAACTGCGGCTAATAACGCGATTTTGGCAAAGAGAGTATCTCCCGCAGGGAAGCTGCTACCATCAAATATTTGCCCTCATTAGACTCCCCTCTGGAAGCGCTTTCACTGCAAGCTGCAGATTCCCTCCTAACAGCAAGCTTTAGGATAGGGTACTGAATTGTATCTTACTTTCGCCTAATAATGCGATTTTGGCAAAGAGAGTATCTCCCGCAGGGAAGCTGCTACCATCAAATGTTTGCCCTCATTAGACTCCCCTCTGGAAGCGCTTTCACTGCAAGCTGCAGATTCCCTCCTAACAGCAAGCTTTATGATATGGTACTGAATTGTAACTTACTTTCGCCTAGTAATGCGATTTTGGCAAAGAGAGTATCTCCCGCAGGGAAGCTGCTACCATCAAATGTTTGCCCTCATTAGACTCCCCTCTGGAAGCGCTTTCACTGCAAGCTGCAGATTCCCTCCTAACAGCAAGCTTTAGGATAGGGTACTGAATTGTAATTTACTTTCGCCTAATAATGCGATTATGGAAAAGAGAGTATCTCCCGCAGGGAAGCTGCTACCATCAAATGTTTGCCCTCATTAGACTCCCCTCTGGAAGCGCTTTCACTGCAAGCTGCAGATTCCCTCCTAACAGCAAGCTTTAGGATAGGGTACTGAATTGTAACTTAACTGCGGCTAATAAGGTGATTATGGCAAAGAGAATATGTCCCGCAGGGAAGCTGCTACCATCAAATGTTTGCCCTCATTAGACTCCCCTCTGGAAGCGCTTTCACTGCAAGCTGCAGATTCCCTCCTAACAGCAAGCTTTAGGATAGGGTACTGAATTGTAACTTAACTGCGGCTAATAAGGCGATTTTGGCAAAGAGAGTATCTCCCGCAGGGAAGGTGCTACCATCAAATATTTGCCCTCATTAGACTCCCCTCTGGAAGCGCTTTCACTGCAAGCTGCAGATTCCCTCCTAACAGCAAGCTTTAGGATAGGGTACTGAATTGTATCTTAACTGCGGCTAATAAGGCGATTTTGGCAAAGACAGTATCTCCCGCAGGGAAGCTGCTACCATCAAATGTTTGCCCTCATTAGACTCCCCTCTGGAAGCGCTTTCACTGCAAGCTGCAGATTCCCTCCTAACAGCAAGCTTTAGGATAGGGTACTGAATTGTAACTTAACTGCGGCTAATAAGGCGATTTTGGCAAAGAGAGTATCTCCCGCAGGGAAGCTGCTACCATCAAATTTTTGCCCTCGTTAGACTCCCCTCTGGAAGCGCTTTCACTGCAAGCTGCAGATTCCCTCCTAACAGCAACTTTAGGTTAGAGTACTTAATTGTAACTTACTTTCGCCTAATAATGCGATTTTGGCAAAGAGAGTATCTCCCGCAGGGAAGCTGCTACCATCAAATGTTTGCCCTCATTAGACTCCCCTCTGGAAGCGCTTTCACTGCAAGCTGCAGATTCCCTCCTAACAGCAAGCTTTAGGATAGGGTACTGAATTGTAACTTAACTGCGGCTAATAAGGTGATTATGGCAAAGAGAATATCTCCCGCAGGGAAGCTGCTACCATCAAATGTTTGCCCTCATTAGACTCCCCTCTGGAAGCGCTTTCACTGCAAGCTGCAGATTCCCTCCTAACAGCAAGCTTTAGGATAGGGTACTGAATTGTAACTTAACTGCGGCTAATAAGGCGATTTTGGCAAAGAGAGTATCTCCCGCAGGGAAGGTGCTACCATCAAATATTTGCCCTCATTAGACTCCCCTCTGGAAGCGCTTTCACTGCAAGCTGCAGATTCCCTCCTAACAGCAAGCTTTAGGATAGGGTACTGAATTGTAACTTACTTTCTCCTAATAAGGCGATTTTGGCAAAGAGACTATAACTCGCAGGGAAGCTGCTACCATCAAATGTTTGCCCTCATTAGACTCCCCTCTGGAAGCGCTTTCACTGCAAGCTGCAGATTCCCTCCTAACAGCAAGCTTTAGGATAGGGTACTGAATTGTAACTTACTTTCGCCTAATAATGCGATTTTGGCAAAGAGAGTATCTCCCGCAGGGAAGCTGCTACCATCAAATCTTTGCCCTCATTAGACTCCCCTCTGGAAGCGCTTTCACTGCAAGCTGCAGATTCCCTCCTAACAGCAAGCTTTAGGATAGGGTACTGAATTGTAACTTACTTTCGCCTAATAATGCGATTTTGGCAAAGAGAGTATCTCCCGCAGGGAAGCTGCTACCATCAAATGTTTGCCCTCATTAGACTCCCCTCTGGAAGCGCTTTCACTGCAAGCTGCAGATTCCCTCCTAACAGCAAGCTTTAGGATAGGGTACTGAATTGTATCTTACTTTCGCCTAATAATGCGATTTTGGCAAAGAGAATATCTCCCGCAGGGAAGCTGCTACCATCAAATGTTTCCCTCATTAGACTCTCCTCTGGAAGCGCTTTCACTGCAAGCGGCAGATTCCCACCTAACAGCAAGTTGTAGGACAGGGTACTGAATTGTAACTTAACTGCGGATAATAACGCGATTTTGGCAAAGAGAGTATCTCCCGCAGGGAAGCTGCTACCATCAAATATTTGCCCTCATTAGACTCCCCTCTGGAAGCGCTTTCACTGCAAGCTGCAGATTCCCTCCTAACAGCAAGCTTTAGGATAGGGTACTGAATTGTATCTTACTTTCGCCTAATAATGCGATTTTGGCAAAGAGAGTATCTCCCGCAGGGAAGCTGCTACCATCAAATGTTTGCCCTCATTAGACTCCCCTCTGGAAGCGCTTTCACTGCAAGCTGCAGATTCCCTCCTAACAGCAAGCTTTATGATATGGTACTGAATTGTAACTTACTTTCGCCTAGTAATGCGATTTTGGCAAAGAGAGTATCTCCCGCAGGGAAGCTGCTACCATCAAATGTTTGCCCTCATTAGACTCCCCTCTGGAAGCGCTTTCACTGCAAGCTGCAGATTCCCTCCTAACAGCAAGCTTTAGGATAGGGTACTGAATTGTAATTTACTTTCGCCTAATAATGCGATTATGGAAAAGAGAGTATCTCCCGCAGGGAAGCTGCTACCATCAAATGTTTGCCCTCATTAGACTCCCCTCTGGAAGCGCTTTCACTGCAAGCTGCAGATTCCCTCCTAACAGCAAGCTTTAGGATAGGGTACTGAATTGTAACTTACTTTCGCCTAATAATGCGATTTTGGCAAAGAGAGTATCTCCCGCAGGGAAGCTGCTACCATCAAATGTTTGCCCTCATTAGACTCCCCTCTGGAAGCGCTTTCACTGCAAGCTGCAGATTCCCTCCTAACAGCAAGCTTTAGGATAGGGTACTGAATTGTAACTTACTTTCGCCTAATAATGCGATTATTGCAAAGAGCATATCTCCCGCAGGGATGCTGCTACCATCAAATGTTTGCCCTCATTAGACTCCCCTCTGGAAGCGCTTTCACTGCAAGCTGCAGATTCCCTCCTAACAGCAAGCTTTAGGATAGGGTACTGAATTGTATCTTAACTGCGGCTAATAAGGTGATTTTGGCAAAGACAGTATCTCCCGCAGGGAAGCTGCTACCATCAAATGTTTGCCCTCATTAGACTCCCCTCTGGAAGCGCTTTCACTGCAAGCTGCAGATTCCCTCCTAACAGCAAGCTTTAGGATAGGGTACTGAATTGTAACTTACTTTCGCCTAATAATGCGATTTTGGCAAAGAGAGTATCTCCCGCAGGGAAGCTGCTACCATGAAATATTTGCCCTCTATTAGACTACCCTCTGGAAGCGCTTTCACTGCAAGCTGCAGATTCCCTCCTAACAGCAAGCTTTAGGATAGGGTACTGAATTGTAACTTAACTGCGGCTAATAAGGCGATTTTGGCAAAGAGAGTATCTCCCTCAGGGAAGCTGCTACCATCAAATATTTGCCCTCATTAGACTCCCCTCTGGAAGCGCTTTCACTGCAAGCTGCAGATTCCCTCCTAACAGCAAGCTTTAGGATAGGGTACTGAATTGTAACTTACTTTCGCCTACTAATGCGATTTTGGCAAAGAGAGTATCTCCCGCAGGGAAGCTGCTACCATCAAATGTTTGCCCTCATTAGACTCCCCTCTGGAAGCTCTTTCACTGCAAGCTGCAGATTCCCTCCTAACAGCAAGCTTTAGGAAAGTGTTCTGAATTGTAACTTACTTTCGCCTAAAATTGCGATTTTGGCAAAGAGAATATCTCCCGCAGGGAAGCTGCTACCATCAAATGTTTGCCCTCATTAGACTCCCCTCTGGAAGCGCTTTCACTGCAAGCTGCAGATTCCCTCCTAACAGCAAGCTGTAGGATAGGGTACTGAATTGTAATTTAACTGCGTCTAATAATGCGATTTTGGCAAATAGAATATCTCCCGCAGGGAAGCTGCTACCATAAAATGTTTGCCCTCATTACACTCCCCTCTGGAAGCGCTTTCACTGCAAGCGGCAGATTCCCACCTAACAGCAAGCTTTAGGATAGGGTACTGAATTGTATCTTACTTTCGCCTAATAATGCGGTTTTTGCAAAGAGAATATATCCCGCAGGGAAGCTGCTACCATCAAATATTTGCCCTCATTAGACTCCCCTCTGGAAGCGCTTTCACTGCAAGCTGCAGATTCCCTCCTAACAGCAAGCTTTAGGATAGGGTACTGAATTGTAACTTACTTTCGCCTAATAAGGCGATTTTGGACAAGAGAATATCTCCCGCAGGGAAGCTGTTACCATCAAATGTTTGCCCTCATTAGACTCCCCTCTGGAAGCGCTTTCACTGCAAGCTGCAGATTCCCTCCTAACAGCAAGCTGTAGGACAGGGTACTGAATTGTAACTTAACTGCGTCTAATAATGCGATTTTGGCAAATAGAATATCTCCCGCAGGGAAGCTGCTACCATCAAATGTTTGCCCTCATTACACTCCCCTCTGGAAGCGCTTTCACTGCAAGCGGCAGATTCCCACCTAACAGCAAGCTTTAGGATAGGGTACTGAATTGTATCTTACTTTCGCCTAATAATGCGATTTTGGCAAAGAGACTATCTCCCGCAGGGAAGCTGCTACCATCAAATATTTACCCTCATTAGACTACCCTCTGGAAGCGCTTTCACTGCAAGCTGCAGATTCCCTCCTAACAGCAAGCTTTAGGATAGGGTACTGAATTGTAACTTAACTGCGGCTAATAAGGCGATTTTTGCAAAGAGAATATATCCCGCAGGGAAGCTGCTACCATCAAATATTTGCCCTCATTAGACTCCCCTCTGGAAGCGCTTTCACTGCAAGCTGCAGATTCCCTCCTAACAGCAAGCTTTAGGATAGGGTACTGAATTGTAACTTACTTTCGCCTAATAAGGCGATTTTGGACAAGAGAATATCTCCCGCAGGGAAGCTGTTACCATCAAATGTTTGCCCTCATTAGACTCCCCTCTGGAAGCGCTTTCACTGCAAGCTGCAGATTCCCTCCTAACAGCAAGCTTTATGATATGGTACTGAATTGTAACTTACTTTCGCCTAGTAATGCGATTTTGGCAAAGAGAGTATCTCCCGCAGGGAAGCTGCTACCATCAAATGTTTGCCCTCATTAGACTCCCCTCTGGAAGCGCTTTCACTGCAAGCTGCAGATTCCCTCCTAACAGCAAGCTTTAGGATAGGGTACTGAATTGTAACTTACTTTCGCCTAATAAGGCGATTTTGGACAAGAGAATATCTCCCGCAGGGAAGCTGTTACCATCAAATGTTTGCCCTCATTAGACTCCCCTCTGGAAGCGCTTTCACTGCAAGCTGCAGATTCCCTCCTAACAGCAAGCTTTAGGATAGGGTACTGAATTGTATCTTAACTGCGGCTAATAAGGCGATTTTTGCAAAGACAGAATCTCCCGCAGGGAAGCTGCTACCATCAAATGTTTGCCCTCATTAGACACCCCTCTGGAAGCGCTTTCACTGCAAGCTGCAGATTCCCTCCTAACAGCAAGCTTTAGGATAGGGTACTGAATTGTAACTTAACTGCGGCTAATAATGCGATTTTGGCAAAGAGAGTATCTCCCGCAGGGAAGCTGCTACCATCAAATGTTTGCCCTCATTAGACTCCCCTCTGGAAGCGCTTTCACTGCAAGCTGCAGATTCCCTCCTAACAGCAAGCTTTAGGATAGGGTACTGAATTGTAACTTACTTTCGCCTAATAATGCGATTTTGGAAAAGAGAGTATCTCCCGCAGGGAAGCTGCTACCATCAAATTTTTGCCCTCGTTAGACTCCCCTCCGGAAGCGCTTTCACTGCAAGCTGCAGATTCCCTCCTAACAGCAACTTTAGTTTAGAGTACAGAATTGTAACTTACTTTCGCCTAGTAATGCGATTTTGGCAAAGAGAGTATCTCCCGCAGGGAAGCTGCTACCATCAAATGTTTGCCCTCATTAGACTCCCCTCTGGAAGCGCTTTCACTGCAAGCTGCAGATTCCCTCCTAACAGCAAGCTTTAGGATAGGGTACTGAATTGTAACTTACTTTCTCCTAATAATGCGATTTTGGAAAAGAGAGTATCTCCCGCAGGGAAGCTGCTACCATCAAATTTTTGCCCTCGTTAGACTCCCCTCTGGAAGCGCTTTCACTGCAAGCTGCAGATTCCCTCCTAACAGCAAGCTTTAGGATAGGGTACTGAATTGTAACTTAACTGCGGCTAATAAGGCGATTTTGGCAAAGAGAGTATCTCCCGCAGGGAAGGTGCTTCCATCAAATATTTGCCCTCATTAGACTCCCCTCTGGAAGCGCTTTCACTGCAACCTGCAGATTCCCTCCTAACAGCAAGCTTTAGGATAGGGTACTGAATTGTAACTTAACTGCGGCTAATAAGGCGATTTTGGCAAAGAGAGTATCTCCCGCAGGGAAGCTGCTACCATCAAATGTTTGCCCTCATTAGACTCCCCTCTGGAAGCGCTTTCACTGCAAGCTGCAGATTCCCTCCTAACAGCAAGCTTTAGGATAGGGTACTGAATTGTAACTTACTTTCGCCTAATAATGCGATTATGGCAAAGAGAATATCTCCCGCAGGGAAGCTGCTACCATCAAATGTTTGCCCTCATTAGACTCCCCTCTGGAAGCGCTTTCACTGCAAGCTGCAGATTCCCTCCTAACAGCAAGCTTTAGGATAGGGTACTGAATTGTAACTTACTTTCGCCTAATAAAGCGATTTTGGCAAAGAGAGTATCTCCCGCAGGGAAGCTGCTACCATCAAATGTTTGCCCTCATTAGACTCCCCTCTGGAAGCGCTTTCACTGCAAGCTGCAGATTCCCTCCTAACAGCAAGCTTTAGGATAGGGTACTGAATTGTACCTTAACTGCGGCTAATAAGGCGATTTTGGCAAAGAGAGTATCTCCCGCAGGGAAGCTGCTACCATCAAATGTTTGCCCTCATTACACTCCCCTCTGGAAGCGCTTTCACTGCAAGCGGCAGTTTCCCACCTAACAGCAAGATTTAGGATAGGGTACTGAATTGTAACTTACTTTCGCGTAATAATGCGATTTTGGCAAAGAGACTATCTCCCGCAGGGAAGCTGCTACCATCAAATGTTTGCCCTCCTTAGACTCCCCTCTGGAAGCGCTTTCACTGCAAGCTGCAGATTCCCTCCTAACAGCAAGCTTTAGGATAGGGTACTGCATTGTATCTTATTTTCGCCTAATAATGCTATTTTAGCAAAGAGAGTATCTCCCGCAGGGAAGCTGCTACCATCAAATGTTTGCCCTCATTACACTCCCCTCTGGAAGCGCTTTCACTGCAAGTGGCAGTTTCCCACCTAACAGCAAGATTTAGGATAGGGTACTGAATTGTAACTTACTTTCGCGTAATAATGCGATTTTGGCAAAGAGACTATCTCCCGCAGGGAAGCTGCTACCATCAAATGTTTGCCCTCATTAGACAGCCCTCTGGAAGCGCTTTCACTGCAAGCTGCAGATTCCCTCCTAACAGCAAGCTTTAGGATAGGGTACTGCATTGTATCTTATTTTCGCCTAATAATGCTATTTTAGCAAAGAGAGTATCTCCCGCAGGGAAGCTGCTACCATCAAAGGTTTGCCCTCATTAGACTCCCCTCTGGAAGCGCTTTCACTGCAAGCTGCAGATTCCTTCCTAACAGCAAGCTTTAGGATAGGGTACTGAATTGTAAATTAACTGCGGCTAATAAGGCGATTTTGGCAAAGAGAGTATCTCCCGCAGGGAAGCTTCTACCATCAAATTTTTGCCCTCGTTAGACTCCCCTCTGGAAGCGCTTTCACTGCAAGCTGCAGATTCCCTCCTAACAGCAACTTTAGGTTAGAGTACTGAATTGTAACTTACTTTCGCCTAATAATGCGATTTTGGCAAAGAGAGTATCTCCCGCAGGGAAGCTGCTACCATCAAATGTTTGCCCTCATTAGACTCCCCTCTGGAAGCGCTTTCACTGCAAGCTGCAGATTCCCTCCTAACAGCAAGCTTTAGGATAGGGTACTGAATTGTAACTTAACTGCGGCTAATAAAGTGATTATGGCAAAGAGAATATCTCCCGCAGGGAAGCTGCTACCATCAAATATTTGCCCTCATTAGACTCCCCTCTGGAAGCGCTTTCACTGCAAGCTGCAGATTCCCTCCTAACAGCAAGCTTTAGGATAGGGTACTGAATTGTAACTTACTTCCGCATAATAAAGCGATTTTGGCAAAGAGAGTATCTCCCGCAGGGAAGCTGCTACCATCAAATGTTTGCCCTCATTAGACTCCCCTCTGGAAGCGCTTTCACTGCAAGCTGCAGATTCCCTCCTAACAGCAAGCTTTAGGATAGGGTACTGAATTGTAACTTACTTTCGCCTAATAATGCGATTTTGGCAAAGAGAGTATCTCCCGCAGGGAAGCTGCTACCATCAAATATTTGCCCTCATTAGACTACCCTCTGGAAGCGCTTTCACTGCAAGCTGCAGATTCCCTCCTAACAGCAAGCTTTAGGATATGGTACTGAATTCTAACTTACTTTCGCCTAGTAATGCGATTTTGGCAAAGAGAGTATCTCCCGCAGGGAAGCTGCTACCATCAAATGTTTGCACTCATTAGACTCCCCTCTGGAAGCGCTTTCACTGCAAGCTGCAGATTCCCTCCTAACAGCAAGCTTTAGGATAGGGTACTGAATTGTAACTTACTTTCGCCTAATAAGGCGATTTTGGCAAAGAGAGTATCTCCCGCAGGGAAGCTGCTACCATCAAATGTTTGCCCTCATTAGACTCCCCTCTGGAAGCGCTTTCACTGCAAGCTGCAGATTCCCTCCTAACAGCAAGCTTTAGGATAGGGTACTGAATTGTAACTTAACTGCGGCTAATAAGGCGATTTTGGCAAAGAGAGTATCTCCCGCAGGGAAGCTGCTACCATCAAGTATTTGCTGTCATTAGACTCCCCTCTGGAAGCGCTTTCACTGCAAGCTGCAGATTCCCTCCTAACAGCAAGCTTTAGGATAGGGTACTGAATTGTAACTTACTTTCGCCTAATAATGCGAATTTGGCAAAGAGAGTATCTCCCGCAGGGAAGCTGCTACAATCAAATATTTGCCCTCATTAGACTACCCTCTGGAAGCGCTTTCACTGCAAGCTGCAGATTCCCTCCTAACAGCAAGCTTTAGGATATGGTACTGAATTGTAACTTACTTTCGCCTAGTAATGCGATTTTGGCAAAGAGAGTATCTCCCGCAGGGAAGCTGCTACCATCAAATGTTTGCCCTCATTAGACTCCCCTCTGGAAGCGCTTTCACTGCAAGCTGCAGATTCCCTCCTAACAGCAAGCTTTAGGATAGGGTACTGAATTGTAACTTACTTTCGCCTAATAAGGCGATTTTGGACAAGAGAATATCTCCCGCAGGGAAGCTGTTACCATCAAATGTTTGCCCTCATTAGACTCCCCTCTGGAAGCGCTTTCACTGCAAGCTGCAGATTCCCTCCTAACAGCAAGCTTTAGGATAGGGTACTGAATTGTAACTTAACTGCGGCTAATAAGGCGATTTTGGCAAAGAGAGTATCTCCCGCAGGGAAGCTGCTACCATCAAATATTTGCCCTCATTAGACTCCCCTCTGGAAGCGCTTTCACTGCAAGCTGCAGATTCCCTCCTAACAGCAAGCTTTATGATATGTTACTGAATTGTAACTTACTTTCGCCTAGTAATGCGATTTTGGCAAAGAGAGTATCTCCCGCAGGGAAGCTGCTACCATCAAATGTTTGCCCTCATTAGACTCCCCTCTGGAAGCGCTTTCACTGCAAGCTGCCGATTCCCTCCTAACAGCAAGCTTTAGGATAGGGTACTGAATTGTATCTTACTTTCGCCTAATAATGCGATCTTGGCAAAGAGAGTATCTCCCGCAGGGAAGCTGCTACCATCAAATGTTTGCCCTCATTAGACTCCCCTCTGGAAGCGCTTTCACTGCAAGCTGCAGATTCCCTCCTAACAGCAAGCTTTAGGATAGGGTACTGAATTGTAACTTACTTTCGCCTAATAATGCGAATTTGGCAAAGAGAGTATCTCCCGCAGGGAACCTGCTACCATCAAATATTTGCCCTCATTAGACTCCCCTCTGGAAGCGCTTTCACTGCAAGCTGCAGATTCCCTCCTAACAGCAAGCTTTAGGATAGGGTACTGAATTGTAACTTAACTGCGGCTAATAAGGCGATTTTGGCAAAGAGAATATATCCCGCAGGGAAGCTGCTACCATCAAATATTTGCCCTCATTAGACTCCCCTCTGGAAGCGCTTTCACTGCAAGCTGCAGATTCCCTCCTAACAGCAAGCTTTATGATATGGTACTGAATTGTAACTTACTTTCGCCTAGAAATGCGATTTTGGCAAAGAGAGTATCTCCCGCAGGGAAGCTGCTACCATCAAATGTTTGCCCTCATTAGACTCCCCTCTGGAAGCGCTTTCACTGCAAGCTGCAGATTCCCTCCTAACAGCAAGCTTTAGGATAGGGTACTGAATTGTAACTTACTTTCGCCTAATAAGGCGATTTTGGACAAGAGAATATCTCCCGCAGGGAAGCTGTTACCATCAAATGTTTGCCCTCATTAGACTCCCCTCTGGAAGCGCTTTCACTGCAAGCTGCAGATTCCCTCCTAACAGCAAGCTTTAGGATAGGGTACTGAATTGTATCTTACTTTCGCCTAATAATGCGATCTTGGCAAAGAGAGTATCTCCCGCAGGGAAGCTGCTACCATCAAATGTTTGCCCTCATTAGACTCCCCTCTGGAAGCGCTTTCACTGCAAGCTGCAGATTCCCTCCTAACAGCAAGCTTTAGGATAGGGTACTGAATTGTAACTTACTTTCGCCTAATAATGCGATTTTGGCAAAGAGAGTATCTCCCGCAGGGAAGCTGCTACCATCAAATATTTGCCCTCATTAGACTACCCTCTGGAAGCGCTTTCACTGCAAGCTGCAGATTCCCTCCTAACAGCAAGCTTTAGGATAGGGTACTGAATTGTAACTTAACTGCGGCTAATAAGGCGATTTTGGCAAAGAGAGTATCTCCCGCAGGGAAGCTGCTACCATCAAATATTTGCCCTCATTAGACTCCCCTCTGGAAGCGCTTTCACTGCAAGCTGCAGATTCCCTCCTAACAGCAAGCTTTATGATATGGTACTGAATTGTAACTTACTTTCGCCTAGTAATGCGATTTTGGCAAAGAGAGTATCTCCCGCAGGGAAGCTGCTACCATCAAATGTTTGCCCTCATTAGACTCCCCTCTGGAAGCGCTTTCACTGCAAGCTGCAGATTCCCTCCTAACAGCAAGCTTTAGGATAGGGTACTGAATTGTAACTTACTTTCGCCTAATAAGGCGATTTTGGACAAGAAAATATCTCCCGCAGGGAAGCTGTTACCATCAAATGTTTGCCCTCATTAGACTCCCCTCTGGAAGCGCTTTCACTGCAAGCTGCAGATTCCCTCCTAACAGCAAGCTTTAGGATAGGGTACTGAATTGTATCTTAACTGCGGTTAATAAGGCGATTTTTGCAAAGACAGTATCTCCCGCAGGGAAGCTGCTACCATCAAATGTTTGCCCTCATTAGACTTCCCTCTGGAAGCGCTTTCACTGCAAGCTGCAGATTCCCTCCTAACAGCAAGCTTTAGGATAGTGTACTGAATGGTAACTTACTTTCGCCTAATAATGCGATTTTGGCAAAGAGAGTATCTCCCGCAGGGAAGCTGCTACCATCAAATGTTTGCCCTCATTAGACTCCCCTCTGGAAGCGCTTTCACTGCAAGCTGCAGATTCCCTCCTAACAGCAAGATTTAGGATAGGGTACTGAATTGTAACTTAACTGCGGATAATAAGGCGATTTTGGCAAAGAGAGTATCTCCCGCAGGGAAGCTGCTACCATCAAATTTTTGCCCTCGTTAGACTCCCCTCTGGAAGCGCTTTCACTGCAAGCTGCAGATTCCCTCCTAACAGCAACTTTAGGTTAGAGTACTGAATTGTAACTTACTTTCGCCTAATAATGCGATTTTGGCAAAGAGAGTATCTCCCGCAGGGAAGCTGCTACCATCAAATGTTTGCCCTCATTAGACTCCCCTCTGGAAGCGCTTTCACTGCAAGCTGCAGATTCCCTCCTAACAGCAAGCTTTAGGATAGGGTACTGAATTGTATCTTACTTTCGCCTAATAATGCGATCTTGGCAAAGAGAGTATCTCCCGCAGGGAAGCTGCTACCATCAAATGTTTGCCCTCATTAGACTCCCCTCTGGAAGCGCTTTCACTGCAAGCTGCAGATTCCCTCCTAACAGCAAGCTTTAGGATAGGGTACTGAATTGTAACTTACTTTCGCCTAATAATGCGAATTTGGCAAAGAGAGTATCTCCCGCAGGGAAGCTGCTACCATCAAATATTTGCCCTCATTAGACTCCCCTCTGGAAGCGCTTTCACTGCAAGCTGCAGATTCCCTCCTAACAGCAAGCTTTAGGATAGGGTACTGAATTGTAACTTACTTTCGCCTAATAAGGCGATTTTGGCAAAGAGAGTATCTCCCGCAGGGAAGCTGCTACCATCAAATGTTTGCCCTCATTAGACTCCCCTCTGGAAGCGCTTTCACTGCAAGCTGCAGATTCCCTCCTAACAGCAAGCTTTAGGATAGGGTACTGAATTCTAACTTACTTTCGCCTAATAAGGCGATTTTGGACAAGAGAATATCTCCCGCAGGGAAGCTGTTACCATCAAATGTTTGCCCTCATTAGACTCCCCTCTGGAAGCGCTTTCACTGCAAGCTGCAGATTCCCTCCTAACAGCAAGCTTTAGGATAGGGTACTGAATTGTATCTTACTTTAGCCTAATAATGCGATCTTGGCAAAGAGAGTATCTCCCGCAGGGAAGCTGCTACCATCAAATGTTTGCCCTCATTAGACTCCCCTCTGGAAGCGCTTTCACTGCAAGCTGCAGATTCCCTCCTAACAGCAAGCTTTAGGATAGGGTACTGAATTGTAACTTACTTTCGCCTAATAATGCGAATTTGGCAAAGAGAGTATCTCCCGCAGGGAACCTGCTACCATCAAATATTTGCCCTCATTAGACTCCCCTCTGGAAGCGCTTTCACTGCAAGCTGCAGATTCCCTCCTAACAGCAAGCTTTAGGATAGGGTACTGAATTGTAACTTAACTGCGGCTAATAAGGCGATTTTGGCAAAGAGAATATATCCCGCAGGGAAGCTGCTACCATCAAATATTTGCCCTCATTAGACTCCCCTCTGGAAGCGCTTTCACTGCAAGCTGCAGATTCCCTCCTAACAGCAAGCTTTATGATATGGTACTGAATTGTAACTTACTTTCGCCTAGTAATGCGATTTTGGCAAAGAGAGTATCTCCCGCAGGGAAGCTGCTACCATCAAATGTTTGCCCTCATTAGACTCCCCTCTGGAAGCGCTTTCACTGCAAGCTGCAGATTCCCTCCTAACAGCAAGCTTTAGGATAGGGTACTGAATTGTAACTTACTTTCGCCTAATAAGGCGATTTTGGACAAGAAAATATCTCCCGCAGGGAAGCTGTTACCATCAAATGTTTGCCCTCATTAGACTCCCCTCTGGAAGCGCTTTCACTGCAAGCTGCAGATTCCCTCCTAACAGCAAGCTTTAGGATAGGGTACTGAATTGTATCTTAACTGCGGTTAATAAGGCGATTTTTGCAAAGACAGTATCTCCCGCAGGGAAGCTGCTACCATCAAATGTTTGCCCTCATTAGACTCCCCTCTGGAAGCGCTTTCACTGCAAGCTGCAGATTCCCTCCTAACAGCAAGCTTTAGGATAGTGTACTGAATGGTAACTTACTTTCGCCTAATAATGCGATTTTGGCAAAGAGAGTATCTCCCGCAGGGAAGCTGCTACCATCAAATACTTGCCCTCATTAGACTCCCCTCTGGAAGCGCTTTCACTGCAAGCTGCAGATTCCCTCCTAACAGCAAGCTTTATGATATGGTACTGAATTGTAACTTACTTTCGCCTAGTAATGCGATTTTGGCAAAGAGAGTATCTCCCGCAGGGAAGCTGCTACCATCAAATGTTTGCCCTCATTAGACTCCCCTCTGGAAGCGCTTTCACTGCAAGCTGCAGATTCCCTCCTAACAGCAAGCTTTAGGATAGGGTACTGAATTGTAACTTACTTTCGCCTAATAAGGCGATTTTGGACGAGAGAATATCTCCCGCAGGGAAGCTGTTACCATCAAATGTTTGCCCTCATTAGACTCCCCTCTGGAAGCGCTTTCACTGCAAGCTGCAGATTCCCTCCTAACAGCAAGCTTTAGGATAGGGTACTGAATTGTATCTTACTTTCGCCTAATAATGCGATCTTGGCAAAGAGAGTATCTCCCGCAGGGAAGCTGCTACCATCAAATGTTTGCCCTCATTAGACTCCCCTCTGGAAGCGCTTTCACTGCAAGCTGCAGATTCCCTCCTAACAGCAAGCTTTAGGATAGGGTACTGAATTGTAACTTACTTTCGCCTAATAAGGCGATTTTGGCAAAGAGAATATATCCCGCAGGGAAGCTGCTACCATCAAATATTTGCCCTCATTAGACTCCCCTCTGGAAGCGCTTTCACTGCAAGCTGCAGATTCCCTCCTAACAGCAAGCTTTATGATATGGTACTGAATTGTAACTTACTTTCGCCTAGTAATGCGATTTTGGCAAAGAGAGTATCTCCCGCAGGGAAGCTGCTACCATCAAATGTTTGCCCTCATTAGACTCCCCTCTGGAAGCGCTTTCACTGCAAACTGCAGATTCCCTCCTAACAGCAAGCTTTAGGATAGGGTACTGAATTGTAACTTACTTTCGCCTAATAAGGCGATTTTGGACAAGAGAATATCTCCCGCAGGGAAGCTGTTACCATCAAATGTTTGCCCTCATTAGACTCCCCTCTGGAAGCGCTTTCACTGCAAGCTGCAGATTCCCTCCTAACAGCAAGCTTTAGGATAGGGTACTGAATTGTATCTTACTTTCGCCTAATAATGCGATCTTGGCAAAGAGAGTATCTCCCGCAGGGAAGCTGCTACCATCAAATGTTTGCCCTCATTAGACTCCCCTCTGGAAGCGCTTTCACTGCAAGCTGCAGATTCCCTCCTAACAGCAAGCTTTAGGATAGGGTACTGAATTGTAACTTACTTTCGCCTAATAAGGCGATTTTGGCAAAGAGAATATATCCCGCAGGGAAGCTGCTACCATCAAATATTTGCCCTCATTAGACTCCCCTCTGGAAGCGCTTTCACTGCAAGCTGCAGATTCCCTCCTAACAGCAAGCTTTATGATATGGTACTGAATTGTAACTTACTTTCGCCTAGTAATGCGATTTTGGCAAAGAGAGTATCTCCCGCAGGGAAGCTGCTACCATCAAATGTTTGCCCTCATTAGACTCCCCTCTGGAAGCGCTTTCACTGCAAGCTGCAGATTCCCTCCTAACAGCAAGCTTTAGGATAGGGTACTGAATTGTAACTTACTTTCGCCTAATAAGGCGATTTTGGACAAGAAAATATCTCCCGCAGGGAAGCTGTTACCATCAAATGTTTGCCCTCATTAGACTCCCCTCTGGAAGCGCTTTCACTGCAAGCTGCAGATTCCCTCCTAACAGCAAGCTTTAGGATAGGGTACTGAATTGTATCTTAACTGCGGTTAATAAGGCGATTTTTGCAAAGACAGTATCTCCCGCAGGGAAGCTGCTACCATCAAATGTTTGCCCTCATTAGACTCCCCTCTGGAAGCGCTTTCACTGCAAGCTGCAGATTCCCTCCTAACAGCAAGCTTTAGGATAGTGTACTGAATGGTAACTTACTTTCGCCTAATAATGCGATTTTGGCAAAGAGAGTATCTCCCGCAGGGAAGCTGCTACCATCAAATACTTGCCCTCATTAGACTCCCCTCTGGAAGCGCTTTCACTGCAAGCTGCAGATTCCCTCCTAACAGCAAGCTTTATGATATGGTACTGAATTGTAACTTACTTTCGCCTAATAAAGCGATTTTGGCAAAGAGAGTATCTCCCGCAGGGAAGCTGCTACCATCAAATGTTTGCCCTCATTAGACTCCCCTCTGGAAGCGCTTTCACTGCAAGCTGCAGATTCCCTCCTAACAGCAAGCTTTAGGATAGGGTACTGAATTGTAACTTACTTTCGCCTAATAAGGCGATTTTGGACGAGAGAATATCTCCCGCAGGGAAGCTGTTACCATCAAATGTTTGCCCTCATTAGACTCCCCTCTGGAAGCGCTTTCACTGCAAGCTGCAGATTCCCTCCTAACAGCAAGCTTTAGGATAGGGTACTGAATTGTAACTTAACTGCGGATAATAAGGCGATTTTGGCAAAGAGAGTATCTCCCGCAGGGAAGCTGCTACCATCAAATTTTTGCCCTCGTTAGACTCCCCTCTGGAAGCGCTTTCACTGCAAGCTGCAGATTCCCTCCTAACAGCAACTTTAGGTTAGAGTACTGAATTGTAACTTACTTTCGCCTAATAATGCGATTTTGGCAAAGAGAGTATCTCCCGCAGGGAAGCTGCTACCATCAAATGTTTGCCCTCATTAGACTCCCCTCTGGAAGCGCTTTCACTGCAAGCTGCAGATTCCCTCCTAACAGCAAGCTTTAGGATAGGGTACTGAATTGTAACTTAACTGCGGCTAATAAGGTGATTATGGCAAAGAGAATATCTCCCGCAGGGAAGCTGCTACCATCAAATGTTTGCCCTCATTAGACTCCCCTCTGGAAGCGCTTTCACTGCAAGCTGCAGATTCCCTCCTAACAGCAAGCTTTAGGATAGGGTACTGAATTGTAACTTAACTGCGGCTAATAAGGTGATTTTTGCAAAGAGAGTATCTCCCGCAGGGAAGGTGCTACCATCAAATATTTGCCCTCATTAGACTCCCCTCTGGAAGCGCTTTCACTGCAAGCTGCAGATTCCCTCCTAACAGCAAGCTTTAGGATAGGGTACTGAATTGTATCTTACTTTCGCCTAATAATGCGATTTTGGCAAAGAGAGTATCTCCCGCAGGGAAGCTGCTACCATCAAATGTTTGCCCTCATTAGACTCCCCTCTGGAAGCGCTTTCACTGCAAGCTGCAGATTCCCTCCTAACAGCTAGCTTTAGGATAGGGTACTGAATTGTAACTTACTTTCGCCTAATAATGCGATTTTGGCAAAGAGAGTATCTCCCGCAGGGAAGCTGCTACCATCAAATGTTTGCCCTCATTAGACTCCCCTCTGGAAGCGCTTTCACTGCAAGCTGCAGATTCCCTCCTAACAGCAAGCTTTAGGAAAGTGTTCTGAATTGTAACTTACTTTCGCCTAATAATGCGATTTTGGCAAAGAGAGTATCTCCCGCAGGGAAGCTGCTACCATCAAATGTTTGCCCTCATTAGACTCCCCTCTGGAAGCGCTTTCACTGCAAGCTGCAGATTCCCTCCTAACAGCAAGCTTTAGGATAGGGTACTGAATTGTAACTTAACTGCGGCTAATAAGGCGATTTTGGCAAAGAGAGTATCTCCCGCAGGGAAGCTGCTACCATCAAATGTTTGCCCTCCTTAGACTCCCCTCTGGAAGCGCTTTCACTGCAAGCTGCAGATTCCCTCCTAACAGCAAGCTTTAGGATAGTGTACTGAATTGTAACTTACTTTCGCATAATAAAGCGATTATGGCAAAGAGAGTATCTCCCGCAGGGAAGCTGCTACCATCAAATGTTTGCCCTCATTAGACTCCCCTCTGGAAGCGCTTTCACTGCAAGCTGCAGATTCCCTCCTAACAGCAAGCTTTAGGATAGGGTACTGAATTGTAACTTAACTGCGGCTAAAAAGGCGATTTTGGCAAAGAGAATATCTCCCGCAGGGAAGATGCTACCATCAAGTATTTGCCCTCATTAGACTCCACTCTGGAAGCGCTTTCACTGCAAGCTGCAGATTCCCTCCTAACAGCAAGCTTTAGGATAGGGTACTGAATTGTATCTTAACTGCGGCTAATAAGGCGATTTTTACAAAGACAGTATCTCCCGCATGGAAGCTGCTACCATCAAATGTTTGCCCTCATTAGACTCCCCTCTGGAAGCGCTTTCACTGCAAGCTGCAGATTCCCTCCTAACAGCAAGCTTTAGGATAGGGTACTGAATTGTAACTTAACTGCGGCTAATAAGGTGATTATGGCAAAGAGAATATCTCCCGCAGGGAAGCTGCTACCATCAAATGTTTGCCCTCATTAGACTCCCCTCTGGAAGCGCTTTCACTGCAAGCTGCAGATTCCCTCCTAACAGCAAGCTTTAGGATAGTGTACTGAATTGTAACTTACTTTCGCATAATAAAGCGATTATGGCAAAGAGAGTATCTCCCGCAGGGAAGCTGCTACCATCAAATGTTTGCCCTCATTAGACTCCCCTCTGGAAGCGCTTTCACTGCAAGCTGCAGATTCCCTCCTAACAGCAAGCTGTAGGACACTGTACTGAATTGTAACTTAACTGCGGCTAATGAGGCGATTTTGGCAAAGAGAATATCTCCCGCAGGGAAGCTGCTACAATCAAATATTTGCCCTCATTAGACTCCCCTCTGGAAGCGCTTTCACTGCAAGCTGCAGATTCCCTCCTAACAGCAAGCTTTAGGATAGGGTACTGAATTGTAACTTACTTTCGCCTAATAATGCGATTTTGGCAAAGAGAGTATCTCCCGCAGGGAAGCTGCTACCATCAAATGTTTGCCCTCATTAGACTCCCCTCTGGAAGCGCTTTCACTGCAAGCTGCAGATTCCCTCCTAACAGCAAGCTTTAGGATAGGCTACTGAATTGTAACTTAACTGCGGCTAATAAGGAGATTTTGGCAAAGAGAATATCTCCCGCAGGGAAGATGCTACCATCAAGTATTTGCCCTCATTAGACTCCACTCTGGAAGCGCTTTCACTGCAAGCTGCAGATTCCCTCCTAACAGCAAGCTTTAGAATAGGGTACTGAATTTTAACATAACTGCGGCTAATAATGCGATTTTGGCAAAGAGAGTATCTCCCGCAGGGAAGCTGCTACCATCAAATATTTGCCCTCATTAGACTCCCCTCTGGAAGCGCTTTCACTGCAAGCTGCAGATTCCCTCCTAACAGCAAGCTTTAGGATATGGTACTGAATTGTAACTTACTTTCGCCTAATAAGGCGATTTTGGAAAAGAGAATATCTCCCGCAGGGAAGATGCTACCATCAAATATTTGCCCTCATTAGACTCCCCTCTGGAAGCGCTTTCACTGCAAGCTGCAGATTCCCTCCTAACAGCAAGCTTTAGGATAGGGTACTGAATTGTAACTTACTTTCGCCTAATAATGCGATTTTGGCAAAGAGAGTATCTCCCGCAGGGAAGCTGCTACCATCAAATGTTTGCCCTCATTACACTCCCCTCTGGAAGCGCTTTCACTGCAAGCTGCAGATTCCCTCCTAACAGCAAGCTTTAGGATAGGGTACTGAATTGTAACTTACTTTCGCCTAATAATGCGATTTTGGCAAAGAGACTATCTCCCGCAGGGAAGCTGCTACCATCAAATGTTTGCCCTCATTAGACTCCCCTCTGGAAGCGCTTTCACTGCAAGCTGCAGATTCCCTCCTAACAGCAAGCTGTAGGACACTGTACTGAATTGTAACTTAACTGCGGCTAATGAGGCGATTTTGGCAAAGAGAATATCTCCCGCAGGGAAGCTGCTACCATCAAATTTTTGCCCTCATTAGACTCCCCTCTGGAAGCGCTTTCACTGCAAGCTGCAGATTCCCTCCTAACAGCAAGCTTTAGGATAGGGTACTGAATTGTAACTTACTTTCGCCTAATAATGCGATATTGGCAAAGAGAGTATCTCCCGCAGGGAAGCTGCTACCATCAAATGTTTGCCCTCATTAGACTCCCCTCTGGAAGCGCTTTCACTGCAAGCTGCAGATTCCCTCCTAACAGCAAGCTTTAGGATAGGGTACTGAATTGTAACTTACTTTCGCCTAATAATGCGATTTTGGCAAAGAGAGTATCTCCCGCAGGGAAGCTGCTACCATCAAATATTTGCCCTCTATTAGACTACCCTCTGGAAGCGCTTTCACTGCAAGCTGCAGATTCCCTCCTAACAGCAAGCTTTAGGATAGGGTACTGAATTGTAACTTAACTGCGGCAAATAAGGCGATTTTGGCAAAGAGAATATCTCCCGCAGGGAAGCTGCTACAATCAAATATTTGCCCTCATTAGACTCCCCTCTGGAAGCGCTTTCACTGCAAGCTGCAGATTCCCTCCTAACAGCAAGCTTTAGGATAGGGTACTGAATTGTAACTTACTTTCGCCTAGAAATGCGATTTTGGCAAAGAGAGTATCTCCCGCAGGGAAGCTGCTACCATCAAATGTTTGCCCTCATTAGACTCCCCTCTGGAAGCGCTTTCACTGCAAGCTGCAGATTCCCTCCTAACAGCAAGCTGTAGGACACTGTACTGAATTGTAACTTAACTGCGGCTAATGAGGCGATTTTGGCAAAGAGAATATCTCCCGCAGGGAAGCTGCTACCATCAAATATTTGCCCTCATTAGACTCCCCTCTGGAAGCGCTTTCACTGCAAGCTGCAGATTCCCTCCTAACAGCAAGCTTTAGGATAGGGTACTGAATTGTAACTTACTGTGGCCTAATAATGCGATATTGGCAAAGAGAGTATCTCCCGCAGGGAAGCTGCTACCATCAAATGTTTGCCCTCATTAGACTCCACTCTGGAAGCGCTTTCACTGCAAGCTGCAGATTCCCTCCTAACAGCAATCTTTAGGATAGGGTACTGAATTGTAACTTAACTGCGGCAAATAAGGCGATTTTGGCAAAGAGAATATCTCCCGCAGGGAAGATGCTACAATCAAATATTTGCCCTCATTAGACTCCCCTCTGAAAGCGCTTTCACTGCAAGCTGCAGATTCCCTCCTAACAGCAAGCTTTAGGATAGGGTACTGAATTGTAACTTAACTGCGGCTAATAAGGTGATTATGGCAAAGAGAATATCTCCCGCAGGGAAGCTGCTACCATCAAATGTTTGCCCTCATTAGACTCCCCTCTGGAAGCGCTTTCACTGCAAGCTGCAGATTCCCTCCTAACAGCAAGCTTTAGGATAGGGTACTGAATTGTAACTTAACTGCGGCTAATAAGGCGATTTTGGCAAAGAGAATATCTCCCGCAGGGCAGATGCTACCATCAAGTATTTGCCCTCATTAGACTCCCCTCTGGAAGCGCTTTCACTGCAAGCTGCAGATTCCCTCCTAACAGCAAGCTTTAGGATAGTGTACTGAATTTTAACTTAACTGCGGCTAATAATGCGATTTTGGCAAAGAGAGTATCTCCCGCAGGGAAGCTGCTACCATCAAATGTTTGCCCTCGTTAGACTCCCCTCTGGAAGCGCTTTCACTGCAAGCTGCAGATTCCCTCCTAACAGCAAGCTTTAGGATAGGGTACTGAATTGTAACTTAACTGCGGCTAATAAGGCGATTTTGGCAAAGAGAGTATCTCCCGCAGGGAAGCTGTTACCATCAAATGTTTGCCCTCGTTAGACTCCCCTCTGGAAGCGCTTTCACTGCAAGCGGCAGATTCCCTCCTAACAGCAAGCTTTAGGATAGGGTACTGAATTGTAACTTAACTGCGGCTAATAAGGCGATTTCGGAAAAGAGAGTATCTCCCGCAGGGAAGCTGCTACCATCAAATGTTTGCCCTCGTTAGACTCCCCTCTGGAAGCGCTTTCACTGCAAGCTGCAGATTCCCTCCTAACAGCAAGCTTTAGGATAGGGTACTGAATTGTATCTTACTTTCGCCTAAAAATGCGATTTTGGCAAAAAGACTATCTCCCGCAGGGAAGCTGCTACCATCAAATGTTTGCCCTCATTAGACTCCCCTCTGGAAGCGCTTTCACTGCAAGCTGCAGATTCCCTCCTAACAGCAAGCTTTAGGATAGGGTACTGAATTGTAACTTACTTTCGCCTTATAAGGCGATATTGGCAAAGAGAATATCTCCCGCAGGGAAGCTGTTACCATCAAATGTTTGCCCTCATTAGACTCCCCTCTGGAAGCGCTTTCACTGCAAGCGGCAGATTCCCTCCTAACAGCAAGCTTTAGGACAGGGTACTGAATTGTAACTTAACTGCGGCTAATAAGGCGATTTCGGAAAAGAGAGTATATCCTGCAGGGAGGCTGCTACCATCAAATGTTTGCCCTCGATAGACTCCCCTCTGGAAGCGCTTTCACTGCAAGCTGCAGATTCCCTCCTAACAGCAAGCTTTAGGATAGGGTACTGAATTGTATCTTACTTTCGCCTAAAAATGCGATTTTGTCAAAGAGAGTATCTCCCACAGGGAAGCTGCTACCATCAAATGTTTGCCCTCATTAGAATCCCCTCTGGAAGCGCTTTCACTGCAAGCTGCAGATTCCCTCCTAACAGCAAGCTTTAGGATAGGGTACTGAATTGTAACTTACTTTCGCCTAATAATGCGATTTTGGAAAAGAGACTATCTCCCGCAGGGAAGCTGCTACCATCAAATGTTTGCCCTCGTTAGACTCCCCTCTGGAAGCGCTTTCACTGCAAGCTGCAGATTCCCTCCTAACAGCAAGCTTTAGGATAGGGTACTGAATTGTAACTTAACTGCGTCTAATAATGCGATTTTGGCAAAGAGAGTATCTCCCGCAGGGAAGCTGCTACCATCAAATGTTTGCCCTCATTAGACTCCCCTCTGGAAGCGCTTTCACTGCAAGCTGCAGATTCCCTCCTAACAGCAAGCTTTAGGATAGGGTACTGAATTGTAACTTAACTGCGGCTAATAAGGCGATATTGGCAAAGAGAATATCTCCCGCAGGGAAGATGCTACCATCAAATATTTGCCCTCCTTAGACTCCCCTCTGGAAGCGCTTTCACTGCAAGCTGCAGATTCCCTACTAACAGCAAGCTTTAGGATAGGGTACTGAATTGTAACTTACTTTCGCCTAATAATGCGATTTTGGCAAAGAGAGTATCTCCCGCAGGGAAGCTGCTACCATCAAACGTTTGACCTCATTAGACTCCCCTCTGGAAGCGCTTTCACTGCAAGCTGCAGATTCCCTCCTAACAGCAAGCTTTAGGATAGGGTACTGAATTGTAACTTACTTTCGCCTAAAAATGCGATTTTGGCAAAGAGAGTATCTCCCGCAGGGAAGCTGCTACCATCAAATGTTTGCCCTCATTAGACTCCCCTCTGGAAGCGCTTTCACTGCAAGCTGCAGATTCCCTCCTAACAGCAAGCTTTAGGATAGGGTACTGAATTGTAACTTAACTGCGGCTATATAAGGCGATTTTGGCAAAGAGAATATCTCCCGCAGGGAAGCTGCTACCATCAAATGTTTGCCCTCATTAGACTCCCCTCTGGAAGCGCTTTCACTGCAAGCTGCAGATTCCCTCCTAACAGCAAGCTTTAGGATAGGGTACTGAATTGTAACTTACTTTCGCCTAATAATGCGATTTTGGCAAAGAGACTATTTCCCGCAGGGAAGCTGCTACCATCAAATGTTTGCCCTCGTTAGACTCCCCTCTGGAAGCGCTTTCACTGCAAGCTGCAGATTCCCTCCTAACAGCAAGCTTTAGGATAGGGTACTGAATAGTATCTTACTTTCGCCTAATAATGCTATTTTGGCAAAAGACTATCTCCCGCAGGGAAGCTGCTACCATCAAATGTTTGCCCTCATTAGACTCCCCTCTGGAAGCGCTTTCACTGCAACCTGCAGATTCCCTCCTAACAGCAAGCTGTAGGACATGGTACTGAATTGTAACTTAACTGCGTCTAATAAGGCGATATTGTCAAAGAGAATATCTCCCGCAGGGAAGCTGTTACCATCAAATGTTTGCCCTCATTAGACTCCCCTCTGGAAGCGCTTTCACTGCAAGCTGCAGATTCCCTCCTAACAGCAAGCTTTAGGATAGGGTACTGAATTGTAACTTAACTGCGGCTAATAAGGCGATTTCGGAAAAGAGAGTATCTCCCGCAGGGAAGCTGCTACCATCAAATGTTTGCCCTCGTTAGACTCCCCTCTGGAAGCGCTTTCACTGCAAGCTGCAGATTCCCTCCTAACAGCAAGCTTTAGGATAGGGTACTGAATTGTATCTTACTTTCGCCTAAAAATGCGATTTTGGCAAAGAGAGTATCTCCCGCAGGGAAGCTGCTACCATCAAATATTTGCCCTCATTAGACTCCCCTCTGGAAGCGCTTTCACTGCAAGCTGCAGATTCCCTCCTAACAGCAAGCTTTAGGATAGGGTACTGAATAGTATCTTACTTTCGCATAATAATGCGATTTTGGCAAAGAGACTATCTCCCGCAGGGAAGCTGCTACCATCAAATGTTTGCCCTCATTAGACTCCCCTCTGGAAGCGCTTTCACTGCAAGCTGCAGATTCCCTCCTAACAGCAAGCTTTAGGATAGTGTACTGAATTGTAACTTACTTTCGCCTAACAATGCGATTTTGGAAAAGAGACTATCTCCCGCAGGGAAGCTGCTACCATCAAATGTTTGCCCTCCTTAGACTCCCCTCTGGAAGCGCTTTCACTGAAAGCTGCAGATTCCCTCCTAACAGCAAGCTGTAGGACAGGGTAGTGAATTGTAACTTAACTGCGTCTAATAAGGCGATTGTGTCAAAGAGACTATCTCCCGCAGGGAAGCTGCTACCATCAAATGTTTGCCCTCATTAGACTCCCCTCTGGAAGCGCTTTCACTGCAAGCTGCAGATTCCCTCCTAACAGCAAGCTTTAGGATAGGGTACTGAATTGTAACTTACTTTCGCCTAATAATGCGATTTTGGCAAAGAGAGTATCTCCCGCAGGGAAGCTGCTACCATCAAATGTTTGCCCTCATTAGACTCCCCTCTGGAAGCGCTTTCACTGCAAGCTGCAGATTCCCTCCTAACAGCAAGCTTTAGGATAGGGTACTGAATTGTAACTTACTTTCGCCTAATAATGCGATTTTGGCAAAGAGACTATCTCCCGCAGGGAAGCTGCTACCATCAAATGTTTGCCCTCATTAGACTCCCCTCTGGAAGCGCTTTCACTGCAAGCTGCAGATTCCCTCCTAACAGCAAGCTTTAGGATAGGGTACTGAATTGTAACTTAACTGCGGCTAATAAGGCGATTTTGGCAAAGAGAGTATCTCCCGCAGGGAAGCTGTTACCATCAAATGTTTGCCCTCATTAGACTCCCCTCTGGAAGCGCTTTCACTGCAAGCTGCAGATTCCCTCCTAACAGCAAGCTTTAGGATAGGGTACTGAATTTTAACTTAACTGCGGCTAATAAGGCGATTTCGGAAAAGAGAGTATCTCCCGCAGGGAAGCTGCTACCATCAAATGTTTGCCCTCGTTAGACTCCCCTCTGGAAGCGCTTTCACTGCAAGCTGCAGATTCCCTCCTAACAGCAAGCTTTAGGATAGGGTACTGAATTGTATCTTACTTTCGCCTAAAAATGCGATTTTGGCAAAGAGAGTATCTCCCGCAGGGAAGCTGCTACCATCAAATGTTTGCCCTCATTAGACTCCCCTCTGGAAGCGCTTTCACTGCAAGCTGCAGATTCCCTCCTAACAGCAAGCTTTAGGATAGGGTACTGAATTGTAACTTACTTTCGCCTTATAAGGCGATATTGGCAAAGAGAATATCTCCCGCAGGGAAGCTGTTACCATCAAATGTTTGCCCTCATTAGACTCCCCTCTGGAAGCGCTTTCACTGCAAGCGGCAGATTCCCTCCTAACAGCAAGCTTTAGGAAAGGGTACTGAATTGTAACTTAACTGCGGCTAATAAGGCGATTTCGGAAAAGAGAGTATATCCTGCAGGGAAGCTGCTACCATCAAATGTTTGCCCTCGTTAGACTCCCCTCTGGAAGCGCTTTCACTGCAAGCTGCAGATTCCCTCCTAACAGCAAGCTTTAGGATAGGGTACTGAATTGTATCTTACTTTCGCCTAAAAATGCGATTTTGGCAAAGAGAGTATCTCCCGCAGGGAAGCTGCTACCATCAAATGTTTGCCCTCATTAGACTCCCCTCTGGAAGCGCTTTCACTGCAAGCTGCAGATTCCCTCCTAACAGCAAGCTTTAGGATAGGGTACTGAATTGTAACTTACTTTCGCCTAATAATGCGATTTTGGCAAAGAGACTATTTCCCGCAGGGAAGCTGCTACCATCAAATGTTTGCCCTCGTTAGACTCCCCTCTGGAAGCGCTTTCACTGCAAGCTGCAGATTCCCTCCTAACAGCAAGCTTTAGGATAGGGTACTGAATAGTATCTTACTTTCGCCTAATAATGCTATTTTTGCAAAAGACTATCTCCCGCAGGGAAGCTGCTACCATCAAATGTTTGCCCTCATTAGACTCCCCTCTGGAAGCGCTTTCACTGCAAGCTGCAGATTCCCTCCTAACAGCAAGCTGTAGGACATGGTACTGAATTGTAACTTAACTGCGTCTAATAAGGCGATATTGTCAAAGAGAATATCTCCCGCAGGGAAGCTGTTACCATCAAATGTTTGCCCTCATTAGACTCCCCTCTGGAAGCGCTTTCACTGCAAGCTGCAGATTCCCTCCTAACAGCAAGCTTTAGGATAGGGTACTGAATTGTAACTTACTTTCGCCTAATAATGCGATTTCGGAAAAGAGAGTATCTCCCGCAGGGAAGCTGCTACCATCAAATGTTTGCCCTCGTTAGACTCCCCTCTGGAAGCGCTTTCACTGCAAGCTGCAGATTCCCTCCTAACAGCAAGCTTTAGGATACGGTACTGAATTGTATCTTACTTTCGCCTAAAAATGCGATTTTGGCAAAGAGACTATCTCCCGCAGGGAAGCTGCTACCATCAAATATTTGCCCTCATTAGACTCCCCTCTGGAAGCGCTTTCACTGCAAGCTGCAGATTCCCTCCTAACAGCAAGCTTTAGGATAGGGTACTGAATAGTATCTTACTTTCGCATAATAATGCGATTTTGGCAAAGACACTATCTCCCGCAGGGAAGCTGCTACCATCAAATGTTTGCCCTCATTAGACTCCCCTCTGGAAGCGCTTTCACTGCAAGCTGCAGATTCCCTCCTAAAAGCAAGCTTTAGGATAGTGTACTGAATTGTAACTTACTTTCGCCTAACAATGCGATTTTGGAAAAGAGACTATCTCCCGCAGGGAAGCTGCTACCATCAAATGTTTGCCCTCCTTAGACTCCCCTCTGGAAGCGCTTTCACTGAAAGCTGCAGATTCCCTCCTAACAGCAAGTTGTAGGACAGGGTAGTGAATTGTAACTTAACTGCGTCTAAAAAGGCGATTGTGTCAAAGAGACTATCTCCCGCAGGGAAGCTGCTACCATCAAATGTTTGCCCTCATTAGACTCCCCTCTGGAAGCGCTTTCACTGCAAGCTGCAGATTCCCTCCTAACAGCAAGCTTTAGGATAGGGTACTGAATTGTACCTTACTTTCGCCTAAAAATGCGATTTTGGCAAAGAGAGTATCTCCCGCAGGGAAGCTGCTACCATCAAATGTTTGCCCTCATTAGAATCCCCTCTGGAAGCGCTTTCACTGCAAGCTGCAGATTCCCTCCTAACAGCAAGCTTTAGGATAGGGTACTGAATTGTAACTTACTTTCGCCTAATAATGCGATTTTGGCAAAGAGACTATTTCCCGCAGGGAAGCTGCTACCATCAAATGTTTGCCCTCGTTAGACTCCCCTCTGGAAGCGCTTTCACTGCAAGCTGCAGATTCCCTCCTAACAGCAAGCTTTAGGATAGGGTACTGAATAGTATCTTACTTTCGCCTAATAATGCTATTTTGGCAAAAGACTATCTCCCGCAGGGAAGCTGCTACCATCAAATGTTTGCCCTCATTAGACTCCCCTCTGGAAGCGCTTTCACTGCAACCTGCAGATTCCCTCCTAACAGCAAGCTGTAGGACATGGTACTGAATTGTAACTTAACTGCGTCTAATAAGGCGATATTGTCAAAGAGAATATCTCCCGCAGGGAAGCTGTTACCATCAAATGTTTGCCCTCATTAGACTCCCCTCTGGAAGCGCTTTCACTGCAAGCTGCAGATTCCCTCCTAACAGCAAGCTTTAGGATAGGGTACTGAATTGTAACTTAACTGCGGCTAATAAGGCGATTTCGGAAAAGAGAGTATGTCACGCAGGGAAGCTGCTACCATCAAATGTTTGCCCTCGTTAGACTCCCCTCTGGAAGCGCTTTCACTGCAAGCTGCAGATTCCCTCCTAACAGCAAGCTTTAGGATAGGGTACTGAATTGTATCTTACTTTCGCCTAAAAATGCGATTTTGGCAAAGAGAGTATCTCCCGCAGGGAAGCTGCTACCATCAAATATTTGCCCTCATTAGACTCCCCTCTGGAAGCGCTTTCACTGCAAGCTGCAGATTCCCTCCTAACAGCAAGCTTTAGGATAGGGTACTGAATAGTATCTTACTTTCGCATAATAATGCGATTTTGGCAAAGAGACTATCTCCCGCAGGGAAGCTGCTACCATCAAATGTTTGCCCTCATTAGACTCCCCTCTGGAAGCGCTTTCACTGCAAGCTGCAGATTCCCTCCTAACAGCAAGCTTTAGGATAGGGTACTGAATTGTATCTTAACTGCGGCTAATAAGGCGATTTTGGCAAAGAGAGTATCTCCCGCAGGGAAGCTGTTACCATCAAATGTTTGCCCTCATTAGACTCCCCTCTGGAAGCGCTTTCACTGCAAGCGGCAGATTCCCTCCTAACAGCAAGCTTTAGGATAGGGTACTGAATTGTAACTTAACTGCGGCTAATAAGGCGATTTCGGAAAAGAGAGTATCTCCCGCAGGGAAGCTGCTACCATCAAATGTTTACCCTCATTAGACTCCCCTCTGGAAGCGCTTTCACTGCAAGCTGCAGATTCCCTCCTAACAGCAAGCTTTAGGATAGGGTACTGAATTGTAACTTAACTGCGGCTAATAAGGCGATTTTGGCAAAGAGAGTATCTCCCGCAGGGAAGCTGTTACCATCAAATGTTTGCCCTCATTAGACTCCCCTCTGGAAGCGCTTTCACTGCAAGCGGCAGATTCCCTCCTAACAGCAAGCTTTAGGATAGGGTACTGAATTGTAACTTAACTGCGGCTAATAAGGCGATTTCGGAAAAGAGAGTATCTCCCGCAGGGAAGCTGCTACCATCAAATGTTTGCCCTCGTTAGACTCCCCTCTGGAAGCGCTTTCACTGCAAGCTGCAGATTCCCTCCTAACAGCAAGCTTTAGGATAGGGTACTGAATTGTATCTTACTTTCGCCTAAAAATGCGATTTTGGCAAAGAGAGTATCTCCCGCAGGGAAGCTGCTACCATCAAATGTTTGCCCTCATTAGACTCCCCTCTGGAAGCGCTTTCACTGCAAGCTGCAGATTCCCTCCTAACAGCAAGCTTTAGGATAGGGTACTGAATTGTAACTTACTTTCGCCTTATAAGGCGATATTGGCAAAGAGAATATCTCCCGCAGGGAAGCTGTTACCATCAAATGTTTGCCCTCATTAGACTCCCCTCTGGAAGCGCTTTCACTGCAAGCGGCAGATTCCCTCCTAACAGCAAGCTTTAGGATAGGGTACTGAATTGTAACTTAACTGCGGCTAATAAGACGATTTCGGAAAAGAGAGTATATCCTGCAGGGAAGCTGCTACCATCAAATGTTTGCCCTCGTTAGACTCCCCTCTGGAAGCGCTTTCACTGCAAGCTGCAGATTCCCTCCTAACAGCAAGCTTTAGGATAGGGTACTGAATTGTATCTTACTTTCGCCTAAAAATGCGATTTTGGCAAAGAGAGTATCTCCCGCAGGGAAGCTGCTACCATCAAATGTTTGCCCTCATTAGAATCCCCTCTGGAAGCGCTTTCACTGCAAGCTGCAGATTCCCTCCTAACAGCAAGCTTTAGGATAGGGTACTGAATTGTAACTTACTTTCGCCTAATAATGCGATTTTTTGAAAAGAGACTATCTCCCGCAGGGAAGCTGCTACCATCAAACGTTTGCCCTCATTAGACTCCCCTCTGGAAGCGCTTTCACTGCAAGCTGCAGATTCCCTCCTAACAGCAAGCTTTAGGATAGGGTACTGAATTGTAACTTACTTTCGCCTAAAAATGCGATTTTGGCAAAGAGAGTATCTCCCGCAGGGAAGCTGCTACCATCAAATGTTTGCCCTCATTAGACTCCCCTCTGGAAGCGCTTTCACTGCAAGCTGCAGATTCCCTCCTAACAGCAAGCTTTAGGATAGGGTACTGAATTGTAACTTAACTGCGGCTATATAAGGCGATTTTGGCAAAGAGAATATCTCCCGCAGGGAAGCTGCTACCATCAAATGTTTGCCCTCATTAGACTCCCCTCTGGAAGCGCTTTCACTGCAAGCTGCAGATTCCCTCCTAACAGCAAGCTTTAGGATAGGGTACTGAATTGTAACTTACTTTCGCCTAATAATGCGATTTTGGCAAAGAGACTATTTCCCGCAGGGAAGCTGCTACCATCAAATGTTTGCCCTCGTTAGACTCCCCTCTGGAAGCGCTTTCACTGCAAGCTGCAGATTCCCTCCTAACAGCAAGCTTTAGGATAGGGTACTGAATAGTATCTTACTTTCGCCTAATAATGCTATTTTGGCAAAAGACTATCTCCCGCAGGGAAGCTGCTACCATCAAATGTTTGCCCTCATTAGACTCCCCTCTGGAAGCGCTTTCACTGCAACCTGCAGATTCCCTCCTAACAGCAAGCTGTAGGACATGGTACTGAATTGTAACTTAACTGCGTCTAATAAGGCGATATTGTCAAAGAGAATATCTCCCGCAGGGAAGCTGTTACCATCAAATGTTTGCCCTCATTAGACTCCCCTCTGGAAGCGCTTTCACTGCAAGCTGCAGATTCCCTCCTAACAGCAAGCTTTAGGATAGGGTACTGAATTGTAACTTAACTGCGGCTAATAAGGCGATTTCGGAAAAGAGAGTATCTCCCGCAGGGAAGCTGCTACCATCAAATGTTTGCCCTCGTTAGACTCCCCTCTGGAAGCGCTTTCACTGCAAGCTGCAGATTCCCTCCTAACAGCAAGCTTTAGGATAGGGTACTGAATTGTATCTTACTTTCGCCTAAAAATGCGATTTTGGCAAAGAGAGTATCTCCCGCAGGGAAGCTGCTACCATCAAATATTTGCCCTCATTAGACTCCCCTCTGGAAGCGCTTTCACTGCAAGCTGCAGATTCCCTCCTAACAGCAAGCTTTAGGATAGGGTACTGAATTGTAACTTACTTTCGCCTAATAATGCGATTTTTTGAAAAGAGACTATCTCCCGCAGGGAAGCTGCTACCATCAAACGTTTGCCCTCATTAGACTCCCCTCTGGAAGCGCTTTCACTGCAAGCTGCAGATTCCCTCCTAACAGCAAGCTTTAGGATAGGGTACTGAATTGTAACTTACTTTCGCCTAAAAATGCGATTTTGGCAAAGAGAGTATCTCCCGCAGGGAAGCTGCTACCATCAAATGTTTGCCCTCATTAGACTCCCCTCTGGAAGCGCTTTCACTGCAAGCTGCAGATTCCCTCCTAACAGCAAGCTTTAGGATAGTGTACTGAATTGTAACTTAACTGCGGCTATATAAGGCGATTTTGGCAAAGAGAATATCTCCCGCAGGGAAGCTGCTACCATCAAATGTTTGCCCTCATTAGACTCCCCTCTGGAAGCGCTTTCACTGCAAGCTGCAGATTCCCTCCTAACAGCAAGCTTTAGGATAGGGTACTGAATTGTAACTTACTTTCGCCTAATAATGCGATTTTGGCAAAGAGACTATTTCCCGCAGGGAAGCTGCTACCATCAAATGTTTGCCCTCGTTAGACTCCCCTCTGGAAGCGCTTTCACTGCAAGCTGCAGATTCCCTCCTAACAGCAAGCTTTAGGATAGGGTACTGAATAGTATCTTACTTTCGCCTAATAATGCTATTTTGGCAAAAGACTATCTCCCGCAGGGAAGCTGCTACCATCAAATGTTTGCCCTCATTAGACTCCCCTCTGGAAGCGCTTTCACTGCAACCTGCAGATTCCCTCCTAACAGCAAGCTGTAGGACATGGTACTGAATTGTAACTTAACTGCGTCTAATAAGGCGATATTGTCAAAGAGAATATCTCCCGCAGGGAAGCTGTTACCATCAAATGTTTGCCCTCATTAGACTCCCCTCTGGAAGCGCTTTCACTGCAAGCTGCAGATTCCCTCCTAACAGCAAGCTTTAGGATAGGGTACTGAATTGTAACTTAACTGCGGCTAATAAGGCGATTTCGGAAAAGAGAGTATCTCCCGCAGGGAAGCTGCTACCATCAAATGTTTGCCCTCGTTAGACTCCCCTCTGGAAGCGCTTTCACTGCAAGCTGCAGATTCCCTCCTAACAGCAAGCTTTAGGATAGGGTACTGAATTGTATCTTACTTTCGCCTAAAAATGCGATTTTGGCAAAGAGAGTATCTCCCGCAGGGAAGCTGCTACCATCAAATATTTGCCCTCATTAGACTCCCCTCTGGAAGCGCTTTCACTGCAAGCTGCAGATTCCCTCCTAACAGCAAGCTTTAGGATAGGGTACTGAATTGTAACTTACTTTCGCCTTATAAGGCGATATTGGCAAAGAGAATATCTCCCGCAGGGAAGCTGTTACCATCAAATGTTTGCCCTCATTAGACTCCCCTCTGGAAGCGCTTTCACTGCAAGCTGCAGATTCCCTCCTAACAGCAAGCTTTAGGAAAGGGTACTGAATTGTAACTTAACTGCGGCTAATAAGGCGATTTCGGAAAAGAGAGTATATCCTGCAGGGAAGCTGCTACCATCAAATGTTTGCCCTCGTTAGACTCCCCTCTGGAAGTGCTTTCACTGCAAGCTGCAGATTCCCTCCTAACAGCAAGCTTTAGGATAGGGTACTGAATTGTATCTTACTTTCGCCTAAAAATGCGATTTTGGCAAAGAGAGTATCTCCCGCAGGGAAGCTGCTACCATCAAATGTTTGCCCTCATTAGAATCCCCTCTGGAAGCGCTTTCACTGCAAGCTGCAGATTCCCTCCTAACAGCAAGCTTTAGGATAGGGTACTGAATTGTAACTTAACTGCGTCTAATAATGCGATTTTGGCAAAGAGAGTATCTCCCGCAGGGAAGCTGCTACCATCAAATGTTTGCCCTCATTAGACTCCCCTCTGGAAGCGCTTTCACTGCAAGCTGCAGATTCCCTCCTAACAGCAAGCTTTAGGATAGGGTACTGAATTGTATCTTAACTGCGGCTAATAAGGCGATTTTGTCAATGAGAATATCTCCCGCAGGGAAGCTGCTACCATCAAATGTTTGCCCTCATTAGACTCCCCTCTGGAAGCGCTTTCACTGCAAGCTGCAGATTCCCTCCTAACAGTAAGCTTTAGGATAGGGTACTGAATTGTAACTTACTTTCGCCTAAAAATGCGATTTTGGCAAAAAGAGTATCTCCCGCAGAGAAGCTGCTACCATCAAATGTTTGCCCTCATTAGACTCCCCTCTGGAAGCGCTTTCACTGCAAGCTGCAGATTCCCTCCTAACAGCAAGCTTTAGGATAGGGTACTGAATTGTAACTTACTTTCTCCTAATAATGCGATTTTGGCAAAGAGAGTATCTCCCGCAGGGAAGCTGTTACCATCAAATGTTTGCGCTCATTAGACTCCCCTCTGGAAGCGCTTTCACTGCAAGCTGCAGATTCCCTCCTAACAGCAAGCTTTAGGATACGGTACTGAATAGTATCTTACTTTCGCATAATAATGCGATTTTGGCAAAGAGACTATCTCCCGCAGGGAAGCTGCTACCATCAAATGTTTGCCCTCATTAGACTCCCCTCTGGAAGCGCTTTCACTGCAAGCTGCAGATTCCCTCCTAACAGCAAGCTTTAGGATAGGGTACTGAATAGTATCTTACTTTCGCATAATAATGCGATTTTGGCAAAGAGACTATCTCCCGCAGGGAAGCTGCTACCATCAAATGTTTGCCCTCATTAGACTCCCCTCTGGAAGCGCTTTCACTGCAAGCGGCAGATTCCCTCCTAACAGCAAGCTTTAGGATAGGGTACTGAATTTTAACTTAACTGCGGCTAATAAGGCGATTTCGGAAAAGAGAGTATCTCCCGCAGGGAAGCTGCTACCATCAAATGTTTGCCCTCGTTAGACTCCCCTCTGGAAGCGCTTTCACTGCAAGCTGCAGATTCCCTCCTTACAGCAAGCTTTAGGATAGGGTACTGAATTGTAACTTAACTGCGGCTAATAAGGCGATATTGGCAAAGAGAATATCTCCCGCAGGGAAGATGCTACCATCAAATATTTGCCCTCCTTAGACTCCCCTCTGGAAGCGCTTTCACTGCAAGCTGCAGATTCCCTCCTAACAGCAAGCTTTAGGATAGGGTACTGAATTGTAACTTACTTTCGCCTAATAATGCGATTTTGGCAAAGAGAGTATCTCCCGCAGGGAAGCTGCTACCATCAAACGTTTGCCCTCATTAGACTCCCCTCTGGAAGCGCTTTCACTGCAAGCTGCAGATTCCCTCCTAACAGCAAGCTTTAGGATAGGGTACTGAATTGTAACTTACTTTCGCCTAAAAATGCGATTTTGGCAAAGAGAGTATCTCCCGCAGGGAAGCTGCTACCATCAAATATTTGCCCTCATTAGACTCCCCTCTGGAAGCGCTTTCACTGCAAGCTGCAGATTCCCTCCTAACAGCAAGCTTTAGGATAGGGTACTGAATTGTAACTTAACTGCGGCTATATAAGGCGATTTTGGCAAAGAGAATATCTCCCGCAGGGAAGCTGCTACCATCAAATGTTTGCCCTCATTAGACTCCCCTCTGGAAGCGCTTTCACTGCAAGCTGCAGATTCCCTCCTAACAGCAAGCTTTAGGATAGGGTACTGAATTGTAACTTACTTTCGCCTAATAATGCGATTTTGGCAAAGAGACTATTTCCCGCAGGGAAGCTGCTACCATCAAATATTTGCCCTCGTTAGACTCCCCTCTGGAAGCGCTTTCACTGCAAGCTGCAGATTCCCTCCTAACAGCAAGCTTTAGGATAGGGTACTGAATAGTATCTTACTTTCGCCTAATAATGCTATTTTGGCAAAAGACTATCTTCCGCAGGGAAGCTGCTACCATCAAATGTTTGCCCTCATTAGACTCCCCTCTGGAAGCGCTTTCACTGCAACCTGCAGATTCCCTCCTAACAGCAAGCTGTAGGACATGGTACTGAATTGTAACTTAACTGCGTCTAATAAGGCGATATTGTCAAAGAGAATATCTCCCGCAGGGAAGCTGTTACCATCAAATGTTTGCCCTCATTAGACTCCCCTCTGGAAGCGCTTTCACTGCAAGCTGCAGATTCCCTCCTAACAGCAAGCTTTAGGATAGGGTACTGAATTGTAACTTAACTGCGGCTAATAAGGCGATTTCGGAAAAGAGAGTATCTCCCGCAGGGAAGCTGCTACCATCAAATGTTTGCCCTCGTTAGACTCCCCTCTGGAAGCGCTTTCACTGCAAGCTGCAGATTCCCTCCTAACAGCAAGCTTTAGGATAGGGTACTGAATTGTATCTTACTTTCGCCTAAAAATGCGATTTTGGCAAAGAGAGTATCTCCCGCAGGGAAGCTGCTACCATCAAATATTTGCCCTCATTAGACTCCCCTCTGGAAGCGCTTTCACTGCAAGCTGCAGATTCCCTCCTAACAGCAAGCTTTAGGATAGGGTACTGAATAGTATCTTACTATCGCATAATAATGCGATTTTGGCAAAGAGACTATCTCCCGCAGGGAAGCTGCTACCATCAAATGTTTGCCCTCCTTAGACTCCCCTCTGGAAGCGCTTTCACTGAAAGCTGCAGATTCCCTCCTAACAGCAAGCTGTAGGACAGGGTAGTGAATTGTAACTTAACTGCGTCTAATAAGGCGATTGTGTCAAAGAGACTATCTCCCGCAGGGAAGCTGCTACCATCAAATGTTTGCCCTCATTAGACTCCCCTCTGGAAGCGCTTTCACTGCAAGCTGCAGATTCCCTCCTAACAGCAAGCTTTAGGATAGGGTACTGAATTGTAACTTACTTTCGCCTAATAATGCGATTTTGGCAAAGAGACTATCTCCCGCAGGGAAGCTGCTACCATCAAATGTTTGCCCTCATTAGACTCCCCTCTGGAAGCGCTTTCACTGCAAGCTGCAGATTCCCTCCTAACAGCAAGCTTTAGGATAGGGTACTGAATTGTAACTTAACTGCGGCTAATAAGGCGATTTTGGCAAAGAGAGTATCTCCCGCAGGGAAGCTGTTACCATCAAATGTTTGCCCTCATTAGACTCCCCTCTGGAAGCGCTTTCACTGCAAGCGGCAGATTCCCTCCTAACAGCAAGCTTTAGGATAGGGTACTGAATTTTAACTTAACTGCGGCTAATAAGGCGATTTCGGAAAAGAGAGTATCTCCCGCAGGGAAGCTGCTACCATCAAATGTTTGCCCTCGTTAGACTCCCCTCTGGAAGCGCTTTCACTGCAAGCTGCAGATTCCCTCCTAACAGCAAGCTTTAGGATAGGGTACTGAATTGTATCTTACTTTCGCCTAAAAATGCGATTTTGGCAAAGAGAGTATCTCCCGCAGGGAAGCTGCTACCATCAAATGTTTGCCCTCATTAGACTCCCCTCTGGAAGCGCTTTCACTGCAAGCTGCAGATTCCCTCCTAACAGCAAGCTTTAGGATAGGGTACTGAATTGTAACTTACTTTCGCCTAATAATGCGGTTTTGCCAAAGAGAGTATCTCCCGCAGGGAAGCTGCTACCATCAAATGTTTGCCCTCATTAGACTCCCCTCTGGAAGCGCTTTCACTGGAAGCTGCAGATTCCCTCCTAACAGCAAGCTTTAGGATAGGGTACTGAATTGTATCTTAACTGCGGCTAATAAGGCGATTTTGGCAATGAGAATATCTCCCGCAGGGAAGCTGCTACCATCAAATGTTTGCCCTCATTAGACTCCCCTCTGGAAGCGCTTTCACTGCAAGCTGCAGATTCCCTCCTAACAGCAATCTTTAGGATAGGGTACTGAATTGTAACTTACTTTCGCCTAAAAATGCGATTTTGGCAAAAAGAGTATCTCCCGCAGAGAAGCTGCTACCATCAAATGTTTGCCCTCATTAGACTCCCCTCTGGAAGCGCTTTCACTGCAAGCTGCAGATTCCCTCCTAACAGCAAGCTTTAGGATAGGGTACTGAATTGTAACTTACTTTCTCCTAATAATGCGATTTTGGCAAAGAGAGTATCTCCCGCAGGGAAGCTGTTACCATCAAATGTTTGCGCTCATTAGACTCCCCTCTGGAAGCGCTTTCACTGCAAGCTGCAGATTCCCTCCTAACAGCCAGCTTTAGGATACGGTACTGAATAGTATCTTACTTTCGCATAATAATGCGATTTTGGCAAAGAGACTATCTCCCGCAGGGAAGCTGCTACCATCAAATGTTTGCCCTCATTAGACAGCCCTCTGGAAGCGCTTTCACTGCAAGCTGCAGATTCCCTCCTAACAGCAAGCTTTAGGATAGGGTACTGAATAGTATCTTACTTTCGCATAATAATGCGATTTTGGCAAAGAGACTATCTCCCGCAGGGAAGCTGCTACCATCAAATGTTTGCCCTCATTAGACTCCCCTCTGGAAGCGCTTTCACTGCAAGCGGCAGATTCCCTCCTAACAGCAAGCTTTAGGATAGGGTACTGAATTTTAACTTAACTGCGGCTAATAAGGCGATTTCGGAAAAGAGAGTATCTCCCGCAGGGAAGCTGCTACCATCAAATGTTTGCCCTCGTTAGACTCCCCTCTGGAAGCGCTTTCACTGCAAGCTGCAGATTCCCTCCTAACAGCAAGCTTTAGGATAGGGTACTGAATTGTATCTTACTTTCGCCTAAAAATGCGATTATGGCAAAGAGAGTATCTCCCGCAGGGAAGCTGCTACCATCAAATGTTTGCCCTCATTACACTCCCCTCTGGAAGCGCTTTCACTGCAAGCTGCAGATTCCCTCCTAACAGCAAGCTTTAGGATAGGGTACTGAATTGTAACTTACTTTCGCCTAATAATGCGGTTTTGGCAAAGAGAGTATCTCCCGCAGGGAAGCTGCTACCATCAAATGTTTGCCCTCATTAGACTCCCCTCTGGAAGTGCTTTCACTGTAAGCTGCAGATTCCCTCCTAACAGCAATCTTTAGGATAGGGTACTGAATTGTAACTTACTTTCGCCTAATAATGCGATTTTGGAAAAGAGAGTATCTCCCGCAGGGAAGCTGCTACCATCAAATGTTTGCCCTCATTAGACTCCCCTCTGGAAGCGCTTTCACTGCAAGCTGCAGATTCCCTCCTAACAGCAAGCTTTAGGATAGGGTACTGAATTGTATCTTACTTTCGCCTAAAAATGCGATTTTGGCAAAGAGAGTATCTCCCGCAGGGAAGCTGCTACCATCAAATGTTTGCCCTCATTAGAATCCCCTCTGGAAGCGCTTTCACTGCAAGCTGCAGATTCCCTCCTAACAGCAAGCTTTAGGATAGGGTACTGAATTGTAACTTAACTGCGGCTAATAAGGCGATTTTGGCAATGAGAATATCTCCCGCAGGGAAGCTGCTACCATCAAATGTTTGCCCTCATTAGACTCCCCTCTGGAAGCGCTTTCACTGCAAGCTGCAGATTCCCTCCTAACAGCAAGCTTTAGGATAGGGTACTGAATTGTAACTTACTTTCGCCTAATAATGCGATTTTGGCAAAGAGAGTATCTCCCGCAGGGAAGCTGTTACCATCAAATGTTTGCGCTCATTAGACTCCCCTCTGGAAGCGCTTTCACTGCAAGCTGCAGATTCCCTCCTAACAGCAAGCTTTAGGATAGGGTACTGAATAGTATCTTACTTTCGCATACTAATGCGATTTTGGCAAAGAGACTATCTCCCGCAGGGAAGCTGCTACCATCAAATGTTTGCCCTCATTAGACTCCCCTCTGGAAGCGCTTTCACTGCAAGCTGCAGAGTCCCTCCTAACAGCAAGCTTTAGGATAGGGTACTGAATTGTAACTTACTTTCGCCTAACAATGCGATTTTGGAAAAGAGACTATCTCCCGCAGGGAAGCTGCTACCATCAAATGTTTGCCCTCATTAGACTCCCCTCTGGAAGCGCTTTCACTGCAAGCGGCAGATTCCCTCCTAACAGCAAGCTTTAGGATAGGGTACTGAATTTTAACTTAACTGCGGCTAATAAGGCGATTTCGGAAAAGAGAGTATCTCCCGCAGGGAAGCTGCTACCATCAAATGTTTGCCCTCATTAGACTCCCCTCTTGAAACGCTTTCACTGCAAGCTGCAGATTCCCTCCTAACAGCAAGCTTTAGGATAGGGTACTGAATTGTAACTTAACTGCGGCAAATAAGGCGATTTTGGCAAAGAGAATATCTCCCGCAGGGAAGATGCTACAATCAAATATTTGCCCTCATTAGACTCCCCTCTGGAAGCGCTTTCACTGCAAGCTGCAGATTCCCTCCTAACAGCAAGCTGTAGGACACTGTACTGAATTGTAACTTACTTTCGCTTAATAATGCGATTTTGGCAAAGAGAGTATCTCCCGCAGGGAAGCTGCTACCATCAAACGTTTGCCCTCCTTAGACTCCCCTCTGGAAGCGCTTTCACTGCAAGCTGCAGATTCCCTCCTAACAGCAAGCTTTAGGATAGGGTACTGAATTGTAACTTAACTGCGGCTAATAATGAGATTCTGGCAAAGAGAATATCTCCCGCAGGGAAGCTGCTACCATCAAATGTTTGCCCTCATTAGACTCCCCTCTGGAAGCGCTTTCACTGCAAGCTGCAGATTCCCTCCTAACAGCAAGCTTTAGGATAGGGTACTGAACTGTATCTTAACTGCGGCTAATAAGGCGATTTTGGCAAAGAGAGTATCTCCCGCAGGGAAGCTGCTACCATCAAATGTTTGCCCTCGTTAGACTCCCCTCTGGAAGCGCTTTCACTGCAAGCGGCAGATTCCCTCCTAACAGCAAGCTTTAGGATAGGGTACTGAATTGTAACTTAACTGCGGCTAATAAGGCGATTTTGGCAAAGAGAATATCTCCCGCAGAGAAGATGCTACCATCAAATATTTGCCCTCATTAGACTCCCCTCTGGAAGCGCTTTCACTGCAAGCTGCAGATTCCCTCCTAACAGCAAGCTTTAGGATAGGGTACTGAATTGTAATTTACTTTCGCCTAATAATGCGATTTTGGCAAAGAGAGTATCTCCCGCAGGGAAGCTGCTACCATCAAATGTTTGCCCTCATTAGACTCCCCTCTGGAAGCGCTTTCACTGCAAGCTGCAGATTCCCTCCTTACAGCAAGCTTTAGGAAAGTGTTCTGAATTGTAACTTACTTTCGCCTAATAATGCGATTTTGGCAAAGAGAGTATCTCCCGCAGGGAAGCTGCTACCATCAAATGTTTGCCCTCATTAGACTCCCCTCTGGAAGCGCTTTCACTGCAAGCTGCAGATTCCCTCCTAACAGCAAGCTTTAGGATAGGGTACTGAATTGTAACTTACTTTCGCCTAATAAGGCGATTTTGGAAAAGAGAATATCTCCCGCAGGGAAGCTGTTACCATCAAATGTTTGCCCTCATTAGACTACCCTCTGGAAGCGCTTTCACTGCAAGCTGCAGATTCCCTCCTAACAGCAAGCTTTAGGATAGGGTACTGAATTGTAACTTAACTGCGGCTAATAATGCGATTTTGGCTAAGAGAGTATCTCCCGCAGGGAAGCTGCTACCATCAAATGTTTGCCCTCATTAGACTCCCCTCTGGAAGCGCTTTCACTGCAAGCTGCAGATTCCCTACTAACAGCAAGCTTTAGGATAGGGTACTGAATTGTAACTTACTTTCGCCTAATAAGGCGATTTTGGCAAAGAGAGTATCTCCCGCAGGGAAGCTGTTACCATCAAATGTTTGCCCTCATTAGACTCCCCTCTGGAAGCGCTTTCACTGCAAGCTGCAGATTCCCTCCTAACAGCAAGCTTTAGGATAGGGTACTGCATTGTATCTTAGTTTCGCCTAATAATGCGATTTTGGCAAAGAGAGTATCTCCCGCAGGGAAGCTGCTACCATCAAAGGTTTGCCCTCATTAGACTCCCCTCTGGAAGCGCTTTCACTGCAAGCTGCAGATTCCTTCCTAACAGCAAGCTTTAGGATAGGGTACTGAATTGTAACTTACTTTCGCCTAAAAATATGATTTTGGCAAAGAGAGTATGTCCTGCAGGGAAGCTGCTACCATCAAGTGTTTGCCCTCGTTAGACTCCCCTCTGGAAGCGCGTTCACTGCAAGCTGCAGATTCCCTCCTAACAGCAAGCTTTAGGATAGGGTACTGAATTGTAACTTACTTTCGCCTTATAATGCGATTTTGGCAAAGAGAGTATCTCCCGCAGGGAAGCTGCTACCATCAAATGTTTGCCCTCATTAGACACCCCTCTGGAAGCGCTTTCACTGCAAGCTGCAGATTCCCTCCTAACAGCAAGCTTTAGGATAGGGTACTGAATTGTATCTTACTTTCGCCTAATAATGCGATTTTGGCAAAGAGAGTATCTCCCGCAGGGAAGCTGCTACCATCAAATGTTTGCCCTCATTAGACTCCCTTCTGGAAGCGCTTTCACTGCAAGCTGCAGATTCCCTCCTATCAGCAAGCTTTAAGATAGGGTACTGAATTGTATCTTTCTCCTAATAATGCGATTTTGGCAAAGAGAATATCTCCCGCATGGAAGCTGCTACCATCAAATATTTGCCCTCATTAGACTGCCCTCTGGAAGCGCTTTCACTGCAACCTGCAGATTCCCTCCTAACAGCAAGCTTTAGGATAGGGTACTGAATTGTAACTTACTTTCGCCTAAAAATGCGATTGTGGCAAAGAGAGTATCTCCCACAGGGAAGCTGCTACCATCAAATGTTTGCCCTCATTAGACTCCCCTCTGGAAGCGCTTTCACTGCAAGCTGCAGATTCCCTCCTAACAGCAAGCTTTAGGATAGGGTACTGAATTGTATCTTAACTGCGGCTAATAATGCGATATTGGCAAAGAGAATATCTCCCGCAGGGAAGATGCTACCATCAAATATTTGCCCTCATTAGACTCCCCTCTGGAAGCGCTTTCACTGCAAGCTGCAGATTCCCTCCTAACAGCAAGCTTTAGGATAGTGTACTGAATTGTAACTTACTTTCGCCTAATAATGCGATTTTGGCAAAGAGAGTATCTCCCGCAGGGAAGCTGCTACCATCAAACGTTTGCCCTCATTAGACTCCCCTCTGGAAGCACTTTCACTGCAAGCTGCAGATTCCCTCCTAACAGCAAGCTTTAGGATAGGGTACTGAATTGTAACTTACTTTCGCCTAATAATGCGATTATGGCAAAGAGAGTATCTCCCGCAGGGAAGCTGCTACCATCAAATGTTTGCCCTCATTAGACTCCCCTCTGGAAGCGCTTTCACTGCAAGCTGCAGATTCCCTCCTAACAGCAAGCTTTAGGATAGGGTACTGAATTGTATCTTACTTTCGTCTAATAATGCGATTTTGGCAAAGAGACTATCTCCCGCAGGGAAGCTGCTACCATCAAATGTTTGCCCTCATTAGACTCCCCTCTGGAAGCGCTTTCACTGCAAGCTGCAGATTCCCTCCTAACAGCAAGCTTTAGGATAGGGTACTGAATTGTAACTTACTTTCGCCTTATAATGCTATTTTATCAAAGAGAGTATCTCCCGCAGGGAAGCTGCTACCATCCAATCTTTGCCCTCATTAGACTCCCCTCTGGAAGCGCTTTCACTGCAAGCTGCAGATTCCCTCCTAACAGCAAGCTTTAGGATAAGGTACTGAATTGTAACTTACTTTCGCCTAATAATGCGATTTTGGCAAAGAGAGTATCTCCCGCAGGGAAGCTGCTACCATCAAATGTTTGCCCTCATTAGACTCCCCTCTGGAAGCGCTTTCACTGCAAGCTGCAGATTCCCTCCTAACAGCAAGCTTTAGGATAGGGTACTGAATTGTAACTTAACTGCGGCTAATAAGGAGATTTTGGCAAAGAGAATATATCCCGCAGGGAAGCTGCTACCATCAAATATTTGCCCTCATTAGACTCCCCTCTGGAAGCGCTTTCACTGCAAGCTGCAGATTCCCTCCTAACAGCAAGCTTTAGGATCGGGTACTGAATTGTATCTTACTTTCGCCTAGTAATGCAATTTTGGCAAAGAGAGTTTCTCCCGCAGGGAAGCTGCTACCATCAAATGTTTGCCCTCATTAGACTCCCCTCTGGAAGCGCTTTCACTGCAAGCTGCAGATTCCCTCCTAACAGCAAGCTTTAGGATAGGGTACTGAATTGTAACTTACTTTCTCCTAATTATGCGATTTTGGCAAAGAGACTATAACTCGCAGAGAAGCTGCTGCCACCAAACGTTTGCCCTCAATAGACACCCCTCTGGAAGCGCTTTCACTGCAAGCTGCAGATTCCCTCCTAACAGCAAGCTTTAGGATAGGGTACTGAATTGTAACTTAACTGCGGCTAATAAGGCGATTTTGGCAAAGAGACTATCTCCCGCAGGGAAGCTGCTACCATCAAATATTTGCCCTCGTTAGAATCCCCTCTGGAAGCGCTTTCACTGCAAGCTGCAGATTCCCTCCTAACAGCAAGCTTTAGGATAGGGTACTGAATTGTAACTTACTTTCGCCTAATAATGCGATTTTGGCAAAGAGAGTATCTCCCGCAGGGAAGCTGCTACCATCAAATGTTTGCCCTCATTAGACTCCCCTCTGGAAGCGCTTTCACTGCAAGCTGCAGATTCCCTCCTAACAGCAAGCTTTAGGATAGGGTACTGAATTGTAACTTACTTTCGCCTAATAATGCGATTTTGGCAAAGAGACTATCTCCCGCAGGGAAGCTGCTACCATCAAATGTTTGCCCTCATTAGACTCCCCTCTGGAAGCGCTTTCACTGCAAGCTGCAGATTCCCTCCTAACAGCAAGCTTTAGGATAGGGTACTGAATTGTTACTCAACTGCTGCTAATAAGGCGATTTTGGCAAAGAGAGTATCTCCCGCAGGGAAGGTGCTACCATCAAATCTTTGCCCTCATTATACTCCCCTCTGGAAGCGCTTTCACTGCAAGCTGCAGATTTCTTCCTAACAGCAAGCTTTAGGATAGGGTACTGAATTGTAACTTACTTTCGCCTAATAATGCGATTTTGGCAAAGAGAGTATCTCCCGCAGGGAAGCTGCTACCATCAAATATTTGCCCTCGTTAGACTCCCCTCTGGAAGCGCTTTCACTGCAAGCTGCAGATTCCCTCCTAACAGCAAGCTTTAGGATAGGGTACTGAATTGAAACTTACTTTCGCCTAATAATGCGATTTTGGCAAAGAGAATATCTCCCGCAGGGAAGCAGCTACCATCAAATGTTTGCCCTCATTAGACTCCCCTCTGGAAGCACTTTCACTGCAAGCTGCAGATTCCCTCCTAACAGCAAGCTTTAGGATAGGTTACTGAATTGTAACTTAAATGCGGCTAATAAGGCGATTTTGGCAAAGAGAATATATCCCGCAGGGAAGCTGCTACCATCAAATATTTGCCCTCATTAGACTCCCCTCTGGAAGCGCTTTCACTGCAAGCTGCAGATTCCCTCCTAACAGCAAGCTTTAGGATAGGGTACTGAATTGTAACTTACTTTCGCCTAGTAATGCGATTTTGGCAAAGAGAGTATCTCCCGCAGGGAAGCTGCTACCATCAAATGTTTGCCCTCATTAGACTCCCCTCTGGAAGCGCTTTCACTGCAAGCTGCAGATTCCCTCCTATCAGCAAGCTTTAAGATAGGGTACTGAATTGTATCTTTCTCCTAATAATGCGATTTTGGCAAAGAGAATATCTCCCGCATGGAAGCTGCTACCATCAAATATTTGCCCTCATTAGACTGCCCTCTGGAAGCGCTTTCACTGCAAGCTGCAGATTCCCTCCTAACAGCAAGCTTTAGGATAGGGTACTGAATTGTAACTTACTTTCGCCTAATAATGCGATTTTGGAAAAGAGAGTATCTCCCGCAGGGAAGCTGCTACCATCAAATGTTTGCCCTCATTAGACTCCCCTCTGGAAGCGCTTTCACTGCAAGCTGCAGATTCCCTCCTAACAGCAAGCTTTAGGATAGTGTACTGAATTGTAACTTAACTGCGGCTAATAAGGCGATTATGGCAAATAGACTATCTCCCGCAGGGAAGCTGCTACCATCAAATGTTTGCCCTCATTAGACTCCCCTCTGGAAGCGCTTTCACTGCAAGCTGCAGATTCCCTCCTAACAGCAAGCTTTAGGATAGTGTACTGAATTGTAACTTACTTTCGCCTAATAATGCGATTTTGGCAAAGAGAGTATCTCCCGCAGGGAAGCTGCTACCATCAAATGTTTGCCCTCCTTAGACTCCCCTCTGGAAGCGCTTTCACTGCAAGCTGCAGATTCCCTCCTAACAGCAAGCTTTAGGATAGGGTACTGAATTGTTACTCAACTGCTGCTAATAAGGGGATTTTGGCAAAGAGACTATCTCCCGCAGGGAAGGTGCTACCATCAAATCTTTGCCCTCATTACACTCCCCTCTGGAAGCGCTTTCACTGCAAGCTGCAGATTTCTTCCTAACAGCAAGCTTTAGGATAGGGTACTGAATTGTAACTTACTTTCGCCTAATAATGCGATTTGGCAAAGAGAGTATCTCCCGCAGGGAAGCAGCTACCATCAAATGTTTGCCCTCATTAGACTCCCCTCTGGAAGCGCTTTCACTGCAAGCTGCAGATTCCCTCCTAACAGCAAGCTTTAGGATAGGTTACTGAATTGTAACTTAAATGCGGCTAATAAGGCGATTTTGGCAAAGAGAATATATCCCGCAGGGAAGCAGCTACCATCAAATATTTGCCCTCATTAGACTCCCCTCTGGAAGCGCTTTCACTGCAAGCTGCAGATTCCCTCCTAACAGCAAGCTGTTAGACACTGTACTGAATTGTAACTTAACTGCGGCTAATAATGAGATTCTGGCAAAGAGAGTATCTCCCGCAGGGAAGCTGCTACCATCAAATGTTTGCCCTCATTAGACTCCCCTCTGGAAGCGCTTTCACTGCAAGCTGCAGATTCCCTCCTAACAGCAAGCTTTAGGATAGGGTACTGAATTGTAACTTACTTTCGCCTAATAATGCGATTTTGGCAAAGAGAGTATCTCCCGCAGGGAAGCTGCTACCATCAAATGTTTGCCCTCATTAGACTCCCCTCTGGAAGCGCTTTCACTGCAAGCTGCAGATTCCCTCCTTACAGCAAGCTTTAGGAAAGTGTTCTGAATTGTAACTTACTTTCGCCTAATAATGCGATTTTGGCAAAGAGAGTATCTCCCGCAGGGAAGCTGCTACCATCAAATGTTTGCCCTCATTAGACTCCCCTCTGGAAGCGCTTTCACTGCAAGCTGCAGATTCCTTCCTAACAGCAAGTTTTAGGATAGGGTACTGAATTGTAACTTACTTTCGCCTAATAATGCGATTTTGGAAAAGAGAGTATCTCCCGCAGGGAAGCTGCTACCATCAAATGTTTGCCCTCATTAGACTCCCCTCTGGAAGCGCTTTCACTGCAAGCTGCAGATTCCCTCCTAACAGCAAGCTTTAGGATAGGGTACTGAATTGTAACTTACTTTCGCCTAATAAGGCGATTTTGGAAAAGAGAATATCTCCCGCAGGGAAGCTGTTACCATCAAATGTTTGCCCTCATTAGACTACCCTCTGGAAGCGCTTTCACTGCAAGCTGCAGATTCCCTCCTAACAGCAAGCTTTAGGATAGGGTACTGAATTGTATCTTACTTTCGCCTAAAAATGCGATTTTGGCAAAGAGAGTATCTCCCGCAGGGAAGCTGCTACCATCAAATATTTGCCCTCATTAGACTCCCCTCTGGAAGCGCTTTCACTGCAAGCTGCAGATTCCCTCCTAACAGCAAGCTTTAGGATAGTGTACTGAATTGTAACTTAACTGCGGCTAATAAGGCGATTATGGCAAATAGACTATCTCCCGCAGGGAAGCTGCTACCATCAAATGTTTGCCCTCATTAGACTCCCCTCTGGAAGCGCTTTCACTGCAAGCGGCAGATTCCCTCCTAACAGCAAGCTTTAGGAAAGGGTACTGAATTGTAACTTAACTGCGGCTAATAAGGCGATTTCGGAAAAGAGAGTATATCCTGCAGGGAAGCTGCTACCATCAAATGTTTGCCCTCGTTAGACTCCCCTCTGGAAGCGCTTTCACTGCAAGCTGCAGATTCCCTCCTAACAGCAAGCTTTAGGATAGGGTACTGAATTGTATCTTACTTTCGCCTAAAAATGCGATTTTGGCAAAGAGAGTATCTCCCGCAGGGAAGCTGCTACCATCAAATGTTTGCCCTCATTAGAATCCCCTCTGGAAGCGCTTTCACTGCAAGCTGCAGATTCCCTCCTAACAGCAAGCTTTAGGATAGGGTACTGAATTGTAACTTACTTTCGCCTAATAATGCGATTTTGGAAAAGAGACTATCTCCCGCAGGGAAGCTGCTACCATCAAATGTTTGCCCTCGTTAGACTCCCCTCTGGAAGCGCTTTCACTGCAAGCTGCAGATTCCCTCCTAACAGCAAGCTTTAGGATAGGGTACTGAATTGTAACTTAACTGCGTCTAATAATGCGATTTTGGCAAAGAGAGTATCTCCCGCAGGGAAGCTGCTACCATCAAATGTTTGCCCTCATTAGACTCCCCTCTGGAAGCGCTTTCACTGCAAGCTGCAGATTCCCTCCTAACAGCAAGCTTTAGGATAGGGTACTGAATTGTAACTTAACTGCGGCTAATAAGGCGATTTTGGCAATGAGAATATCTCCCGCAGGGAAGCTGCTACCATCAAATGTTTGCCCTCATTAGACTCCCCTCTGGAAGCGCTTTCACTGCAAGCTGCAGATTCCCTCCTAACAGTAAGCTTTAGGATAGGGTACTGAATTGTAACTTACTTTCGCCTAAAAATGCGATTTTGGCAAAAAGAGTATCTCCCGCAGGGAAGCTGCTACCATCAAATGTTTGCCCTCATTAGACTCCCCTCTGGAAGCGCTTTCACTGCAAGCTGCAGATTCCCTCCTAACAGCAAGCTTTAGGATAGGGTACTGAATTGTAACTTACTTTCTCCTAATAATGCGATTTTGGCAAAGAGAGTATCTCCCGCAGGGAAGCTGTTACCATCAAATGTTTGCGCTCATTAGACTCCCCTCTGGAAGCGCTTTCACTGCAAGCTGCAGATTCCCTCCTAACAGCAAGCTTTAGGATAGGGTACTGAATAGTATCTTACTTTCGCATAATAATGCGATTTTGGCAAAGAGACTATCTCCCGCAGGGAAGCTGCTACCATCAAATGTTTGCCCTCATTAGACTCCCCTCTGGAAGCGCTTTCACTGCAAGCTGCAGATTCCCTCCTAACAGCAAGCTTTAGGATAGTGTACTGAATTGTAACTTACTTTCGCCTAACAATGCGATTTTGGAAAAGAGACTATCTCCCGCAGGGAAGCTGCTACCATCAAATGTTTGCCCTCATTAGACTCCCCTCTGGAAGCGCTTTCACTGCAAGCGGCAGATTCCCTCCTAACAGCAAGCTTTAGGATAGGGTACTGAATTTTAACTTAACTGCGGCTAATAAGGCGATTTCGGAAAAGAGAGTATCTCCCGCAGGGAAGCTGCTACCATCAAATGTTTGCCCTCATTAGACTCCCCTCTTGAAACGCTTTCACTGCAAGCTGCAGATTCCCTCCTAACAGCAAGCTTTAGGATAGGGTACTGAATTGTAACTTAACTGCGGCAAATAAGGCGATTTTGGCAAAGAGAATATCTCCCGCAGGGAAGATGCTACAATCAAATATTTGCCCTCATTAGACTCCCCTCTGGAAGCGCTTTCACTGCAAGCTGCAGATTCCCTCCTAACAGCAAGCTGTAGGACACTGTACTGAATTGTAACTTACTTTCGCCTAATAATGCGATTTTGGCAAAGAGAGTATCTCCCGCAGAAAAGCTGCTACCATCAAATGTTTGCCCTCATTAGACTCCCCTCTGGAAGCGCTTTCACTGCAAGCTGCAGATTCCCTCCTAACAGCAAGCTGTAGGACACTGTACTGAATTGTAACTTAACTGCGGCTAATAATGAGATTCTGGCAAAGAGAATATCTCCCGCAGGGAAGCTGCTACCATCAAATGTTTGCCCTCATTAGACTCCCCTCTGGAAGCGCTTTCACTGCAAGCTGCAGATTCCCTCCTAACAGCAAGCTTTAGGATAGGGTACTGAACTGTATCTTAACTGCGGCTAATAAGGCGATTTTGGCAAAGAGAGTATCTCCCGCAGGGAAGCTGCTACCATCAAATATTTGCCCTCGTTAGACTCCCCTCTGGAAGCGCTTTCACTGCAAGCGGCAGATTCCCTCCTAACAGCAAGCTTTAGGATAGGGTACTGAATTGTAACTTAACTGCGGCTAATAAGGCGATTTTGGCAAAGAGAATATCTCCCGCAGAGAAGATGCTACCATCAAATATTTGCCCTCATTAGACTCCCCTCTGGAAGCGCTTTCACTGCAAGCTGCAGATTCCCTCCTAACAGCAAGCTTTAGGATAGGGTACTGAATTGTAACTTACTTTCGCCTAATAATGCGATTTTGGCAAAGAGACTATCTCCCGCAGGGAAGCTGCTACCATCAAATGTTTGCCCTCATTAGACTCCCCTCTGGAAGCGCTTTCACTGCAAGCTGCAGATTCCCTCCTTACAGCAAGCTTTAGGAAAGTGTTCTGAATTGTAACTTACTTTCGCATAATAATGCGATTTTGGCAAAGAGAGTATCTCCCGCAGGGAAGCTGCTACCATCAAATGTTTGCCCTCATTAGACTCCCCTCTGGAAGCGCTTTCACTGCAAGCTGCAGATTCCTTCCTAACAGCAAGTTTTAGGATAGGGTACTGAATTGTAACTTACTTTCGCCTAATAATGCGATTTTGGAAAAGAGAGTATCTCCCGCAGGGAAGCTGCTACCATCAAATGTTTGCCCTCATTAGACTCCCCTCTGGAAGCGCTTTCACTGCAAGCTGCAGATTCCCTACTAACAGCAAGCTTTAGGATAGGGTACTGAATTGTAACTTACTTTCGCCTAATAAGGCGATTTTGGAAAAGAGAATATCTCCCGCAGGGAAGCTGTTACCATCAAATGTTTGCCCTCATTAGACTACCCTCTGGAAGCGCTTTCACTGCAAGCTGCAGATTCCCTCCTAACAGCAAGCTTTAGGATAGGGTACTGAATTGTAACTTAACTGCGGCTAATAATGCGATTTTGGCAAAGAGAGTATCTCCCGCAGGGAAGCTGCTACCATCAAATGTTTGCCCTCATTAGACTCCCCTCTGGAAGCGCTTTCACTGCAAGCTGCAGATTCCCTCCTAACAGCAAGCTTTAGGATAGGGTACTGAATTGTAACTTACTTTCGCCTAATAAGGCGATTTTGGCAAAGAGAGTATCTCCCGCAGGGAAGCTGTTACCATCAAATGTTTGCCCTCATTAGACTCCCCTCTGGAAGCGCTTTCACTGCAAGCTGCAGATTCCCTCCTAACACCAAGCTTTAGGATAGGGTACTGCATTGTATCTTAGTTTCGCCTAATAATGCGATTTTGGCAAAGAGAGTATCTCCCGCAGGGAAGCTGCTACCATCAAAGGTTTGCCCTCATTAGACTCCCCTCTGGAAGCGCTTTCACTGCAAGCTGCAGATTCCTTCCTAACAGCAAGCTTTAGGATAGGGTACTGAATTGTAACTTACTTTCGCCTAATAATATGATTTTGGCAAAGAGAGTATGTCCTGCAGGGAAGCTGCTACCATCAAGTGTTTGCCCTCGTTAGACTCCCCTCTGGAAGCGCTTTCACTGCAAGCTGCAGATTCCCTCCTAACAGCAAGCTTTAGGATAGGGTACTGAATTGTAACTTACTTTCGCCTTATAATGCGATTTTGGAAAAGAGAGTATCTCCCGCAGGGAAGCTGCTACCATCAAATGTTTGCCCTCATTAGACACCCCTCTGGAAGCGCTTTCACTGCAAGCTGCAGATTCCCTCCTAAAAGCAAGCTTTAGGATAGGGTACTGAATTGTATCTTACTTTCGCCTAATAATGCGATTTTGGCAAAGAGAGTATCTCCCGCAGGGAAGCTGCTACCATCAAATGTTTGCCCTCATTAGACTCCCCTCTGGAAGCGCTTTCACTGCAAGCTGCAGATTCCCTCCTATCAGCAAGCTTTAAGATAGGGTACTGAATTGTATCTTTCTCCTAATAATGCGATTTTGGCAAAGAGAATATCTCCCGCATGGAAGCTGCTACCATCAAATATTTGCCCTCATTAGACTGCCCTCTGGAAGCGCTTTCACTGCAAGCTGCAGATTCCCTCCTAACAGCAAGCTTTAGGATAGCGTACTGAATTGTAACTTACTTTCGCCTAATAATGCGATTTTGGCAAAGAGAGTATCTCCCGCAGGGAAGCTGCTACCATCAAATGTTTGCCCTCATTAGACTCCCCTCTGGAAGCGCTTTCACTGCAAGCTGCAGATTCCCTCCTAACAGCAAGCTTTAGGATAGGGTACTGAATTGTAACTTAACTGCGGCTAATAATGCGATATTGGCAAAGAGAATATCTCCCGCAGGGAAGATGCTACCATCAAATATTTGCCCTCATTAGACTCCCCTCTGGAAGCGCTTTCACTGCAAGCTGCAGATTCCCTCCTAACAGCAAGCTTTAGGATAGTGTACTGAATTGTAACTTACTTTCGCCTAATAATGCGATTTTGGCAAAGAGAGTATCTCCCGCAGGGAAGCTGCTACCATCAAATGTTTGCCCTCATTAGACTCCCCTCTGGAAGCGCTTTCACTGCAAGCTGCAGATTCCCTCCTAACAGCAAGCTTTAGGATAGGGTACTGAATTGTATCTTACTTTCGTCTAATAATGCGATTTTGGCAAAGAGACTATCTCCCGCAGGGAAGCTGCTACCATCAAATGTTTGCCCTCATTAGACTCCCCTCTGGAAGCGCTTTCACTGCAAGCTGCAGATTCCCTCCTAACAGCAAGCTTTAGGATAGGCTACTGAATTGTAACTTAACTGCGGCTAATAAGGAGATTTTGGCAAAGAGAATATATCCCGCAGGGAAGCTGCTACCATCAAATATTTGCCCTCATTAGACTCCCCTCTGGAAGCGCTTTCACTGCAAGCTGCAGATTCCCTCCTAACAGCAAGCTTTAGGATCGGGTACTGAATTGTATCTTACTTTCGCCTAGTAATGCAATTTTGGCAAAGAGAGTTTCTCCCGCAGGGAAGCTGCTACCATCAAATGTTTGCCCTCATTAGACTCCCCTCTGGAAGCGCTTTCACTGCAAGCTGCAGATTCCCTCCTAACAGCAAGCTTTAGGATAGGGTACTGAATTGTAACTTACTTTCTCCTAATTATGCGATTTTGGCAAAGAGACTATAACTCGCAGAGAAGCTGCTGCCACCAAACGTTTGCCCTCAATAGACACCCCTCTGGAAGCGCTTTCACTGCAAGCTGCAGATTCCCTCCTAACAGCAAGCTTTAGGATAGGGTACTGAATTGTAACTTAACTGCGGCTAATAAGGCGATTTTGGCAAAGAGACTATCTCCCGCAGGGAAGCTGCTACCATCAAATATTTGCCCTCATTAGACTCCCCTCTGGAAGCGCTTTCACTGCAAGCTGCAGATTCCTTCCTAACAGCAAGCTTTAGGATAGGGTACTGAATTGTAACTTACTTTCGCCTAATAATGCGATTTTGGCAAAGAGAGTATCTCCCGCAGGGAAGCTGCTACCATCAAATGTTTGCCCCCGTTAGACTCCCCTCTGGAAGCGATTTCACTGCAAGCTGCAGATTCCCTCCTAACAGCAAGCTTTAGGATAGGGTACTGAATTGTAACTTACTTTCGCCTACTAATGCGATTATGGCAAAGAGAGTATCTCCCGCAGGGAAGCTGCTACTATCAAATGTTTGCCCTCATTAGACTCCCCTCTGGAAGCGCTTTCACTGCAAGCTGCAGATTCCCTCCTAACAGCAAGCTTTAGGATAGTGTACTGAATTGTAACTTAACTCCGCTTAATAAGACGATTTTGGCAAAGAGAATATCTCCCGCAGGGAAGCTGCTACCATCAAATATTTGCCCTCGTTAGAATCCCCTCTGGAAGCGCTTTCACTGCAAGCTGCAGATTCCCTCCTAACAGCAAGCTTTAGGATAGGGTACTGAATTGTAACTTACTTTCGCCTAATAATGCGATTTTGGCAAAGAGAGTATCTCCCGCAGGGAAGCTGCTACCATCAAATGTTTGCCCTCATTAGACTCCCCTCTGGAAGCGCTTTCACTGCAAGCTGCAGATTCCCTCCTAACAGCAAGCTTTAGGATAGGGTACTGAATTGTAACTTACTTTCGCCTAATAATGCGATTTTGGCAAAGAGAGTATCTCCCGCAGGGAAGCTGCTACCATCAAATGTTTGCCCTCATTAGACTCCCCTCTGGAAGCGCTTTCACTGCAAGCTGCAGATTCCCTCCTAACAGCAAGCTTTAGGATAGGGTACTGAATTGTTACTCAACTGCTGCTAATAAGGCGATTTTGGCAAAGAGAGTATCTCCCGCAGGGAAGGTGCTACCATCAAATCTTTGCCCTCATTATACTCCCCTCTGGAAGCGCTTTCACTGCAAGCTGCAGATTTCTTCCTAACAGCAAGCTTTAGGATAGGGTACTGAATTGTAACTTACTTTCGCCTAATAATGCGATTTTGGCAAAGAGAGTATCTCCCGCAGGGAAGCTGCTACCATCAAATATTTGCCCTCGTTAGACTCCCCTCTGGAAGCGCTTTCACTGCAAGCTGCAGATTCCCTCCTAACAGCAAGCTTTAGGATAGGGTACTGAATTGTAACTTACTTTCGCCTAATAATGCGATTTTGGCAAAGAGAATATCTCCCGCAGGGAAGCAGCTACCATCAAATGTTTGCCCTCATTAGACTCCCCTCTGGAAGCGCTTTCACTGCAAGCTGCAGATTCCCTCCTAACAGCAAGCTTTAGGATAGGTTACTGAATTGTAACTTAAATGCGGCTAATAAGGCGATTTTGGCAAAGAGAATATATCCCGCAGGGAAGCAGCTACCATCAAATATTTGCCCTCATTAGACTCCCCTCTGGAAGCGCTTTCACTGCAAGCTGCAGATTCCCTCCTAACAGCAAGCTTCAGGATAGTGTACTGAATTGTAACTTAACTGCAGCTAATAAGGCGATTTTGGCAAAGAGAATATATCCCGCAGGGAAGCTGCTACCATCAAATATTTGCCCTCATTAGACTCCCCTCTGGAAGCGCTTTCACTGCAAGCTGCAGATTCCCTCCTAACAGCAAGCTTTAGGATAGGGTACTGAATTGTTACTCAACTGCTGCTAATAAGGCGATTTTGGCAAAGAGAGTATCTCCCGCAGGGAAGGTGCTACCATCAAATCTTTGCCCTCATTATACTCCCCTCTGGAAGCGCTTTCACTGCAAGCTGCAGATTTCTTCCTAACAGCAAGCTTTAGGATAGGGTACTGAATTGTAACTTACTTTCGCCTAATAATGCGATTTTGGCAAAGAGAGTATCTCCCGCAGGGAAGCTGCTACCATCAAATATTTGCCCTCGTTAGACTCCCCTCTGGAAGCGCTTTCACTGCAAGCTGCAGATTCCCTCCTAACAGCAAGCTTTAGGATAGGGTACTGAATTGTAACTTACTTTCGCCTAATAATGCGATTTTGGCAAAGAGAATATCTCCCGCAGGGAAGCAGCTACCATCAAATGTTTGCCCTCATTAGACTCCCCTCTGGAAGCGCTTTCACTGCAAGCTGCAGATTCCCTCCTAACAGCAAGCTTTAGGATAGGTTACTGAATTGTAACTTAACTGCGGCTAATAAGGCGATTTTGGCAAAGAGAATATATCCCGCAGGGAAGCAGCTACCATCAAATATTTGCCCTCATTAGACTCCCCTCTGGAAGCGCTTTCACTGCAAGCTGCAGATTCCCTCCTAACAGCAAGCTTCAGGATAGTGTACTGAATTGTAACTTAACTGCAGCTAATAAGGCGATTTTGGCAAAGAGAATATATCCCGCAGGGAAGCTGCTACCATCAAATATTTGCCCTCATTAGACTCCCCTCTGGAAGCGCTTTCACTGCAAGCTGCAGATTCCCTCCTAACAGCAAGCTTTAGGATAGGGTACTGAATTGTAACTTACTTTCGCCTAGTAATGCGATTTTGGCAAAGAGAGTATCTCCCGCAGGGAAGCTGCTACCATCAAATGTTTGCCCTCATTAGACTCCCCTCTGGAAGCGCTTTCACTGCAAGCTGCAGATTCCCTCCTATCAGCAAGCTTTAAGATAGGGTACTGAATTGTATCTTTCTCCTAATAATGCGATTTTGGCAAAGAGAATATCTCCCGCATGGAAGCTGCTACCATCAAATATTTGCCCTCATTAGACTGCCCTCTGGAAGCGCTTTCACTGCAAGCTGCAGATTCCCTCCTAACAGCAAGCTTTAGGATAGGGTACTAAATTGTAACTTACTTTCGCCTAATAATGCGATTTTGGAAAAGAGAGTATCTCCCGCAGGGAAGCTGCTACCATCAAATGTTTGCCCTCATTAGACTCCCCTCTGGAAGCGCTTTCACTGCAAGCTGCAGATTCCCTCCTAACAGCAAGCTTTAGGATAGTGTACTGAATTGTAACTTAACTGCGGCTAATAAGGCGATTATGGCAAATAGACTATCTCCCGCAGGGAAGCTGCTACCATCAAATGTTTGCCCTCATTAGACTCCCCTCTGGAAGCGCTTTCACTGCAAGCTGCAGATTCCCTCCTAACAGCAAGCTTTAGGATAGTGTACTGAATTGTAACTTACTTTCGCCTAATAAAGCGATTTTGGCAAAGAGAGTATCTCCCGCAGGGAAGCTGCTACCATCAAATGTTTGCCCTCATTAGACTCCCCTCTGGAAGCGCTTTCACTGCAAGCTGCAGATTCCCTCCTAACAGCAAGCTTTAGGATAGGGTACTGAATTGTTACTCAACTGCTGCTAATAAGGCGATTTTGGCAAAGAGACTATCTCCCGCAGGGAAGGTGCTACCATCAAATCTTTGCCCTCATTAGACGCCCCTCTGGAAGCGCTTTCACTGCAAGCTGCAGATTTCTTCCTAACAGCAAGCTTTAGGATAGGGTACTGAATTGTAACTTACTTTCGCCTAATAATGCGATTTTGGCAAAGAGAGTATCTCCCGCAGGGAAGCTGCTACCATCAAATATTTGCCCTCGTTAGACTCCCCTCTGGAAGCGCTTTCACTGCAAGCTGCAGATTCCCTCCTAACAGCAAGCTTTAGGATAGGGTACTGAATTGTATCTTACTTTCGCCTAATAATGCGATTATGGCAAAGAGAATATCTCCCGCAGGGAAGCAGCTACCATCAAATGTTTGCCCTCATTAGACTCCCCTCTGGAAGCGCTTTCACTGCAAGCTGCAGATTCCCTCCTAACAGCAAGCTTTAGGATAGGTTACTGAATTGTAACTTAAATGCGGCTAATAAGGCGATTTTGGCAAAGAGAATATATCCCGCAGGGAAGCAGCTACCATCAAATATTTGCCCTCATTAGACTCCCCTCTGGAAGCGCTTTCACTGCAAGCTGCAGATTCCCTCCTAACAGCAAGCTTTAGGATAGTGTACTGAATTGTAACTTAACTGCGGCTAATAAGGCGATTTTGGCAAAGAGAATATATCCCGCAGGGAAGCTGCTACCATCAAATATTTGCCCTCATTAGACTCCCCTCTGGAAGCGCTTTCACTGCAAGCTGCAGATTCCCTCCTAACAGCAAGCTTTAGGATAGGGTACTGAATTGTAACTTACTTTCGCCTAGTAATGCGATTTTGGCAAAGAGAGTATCTCCCACAGGGAAGCTGCTACCATTAAATGTTTGCCCTCATTAGACTCCCCTCTGGAAGAGCTTTCACTGCAAGCTGCAGATTCCCTCCTAACAGCAAGCTTTAGGATAGGGTACTGAATTGTAACTTACTTTCGCCTAATAATGCGATTTTGGCAAAGAGACTATAACTCGCAGGGAAGCTGCTGCCACCAAATGTTTGCCCTCATTAGACTCCCCTCTGGAAGCGCTTTCATTGCAAGCTGCAGATTCCCTCCTAACAGCAAGCTTTAGGATAGGGTACTGAATTGTAACTTACTTTCGCCTAATAATGCGATTTTGGAAAAGAGAGTATCTCCCGCAGGGAAGCTGCTACCATCAAATGTTTGCCCTCATTAGACTCCCCTCTGGAAGCGCTTTCACTGCAAGCTGCAGATTCCCTCCTAACAGCAAGCTTTAGGATAGTGTACTGAATTGTAACTTAACTGCGGCTAATAAGGCGATTATGGCAAATAGACTATCTCCCGCAGGGAAGCTGCTACCATCAAATGTTTGCCCTCATTAGACTCCCCTCTGGAAGCACTGTCACTGCAAGCTGCAGATTCCTTCCTAACAGCAAGCTTTAGGATAGGGTACTGAATTGTATCTTAACTGCGGCTAATAAGGCGATTTTGGCAAAGAGAGTATCTCCCGCAGGGAAGCTGCTACCATCAAATGTTTGCCCTCATTAGACTCCCCTCTGGAAGCGCTTTCACTGCAAGCTGCAGATTCCCTCCTAACAGCAAGCTTTAGGAAAGGGTACTGAATTGTAACTTACTTTCGCCTAATAATGCGATTTTGGCAAAGAGACTATAACTCGCAGGGAAGCTGCTGCCACCAAATGTTTGCCCTCATTAGACTCCCCTCTGGAAGCGCTTTCACTGCAAGCTGCAGATTCCCTCCTAACAGCAAGCTTTAGGATAGGGTACTGAATTGTAACTTACTTTCGCCTAATAATGCGATTTTGGCCAAGAGACTATCTCCCGCAGGGAAGCTGCTACCATCAAACGTTTGCCCTCATTAGACTCCCCTCTGGAAGCGCTTTCACTGCAAGCTGCAGATTCCCTCCTAACAGCAAGCTTTAGGATAGGGTACTGAATTGTAACTTACTTTCGCCTAGTAATGCGATTTTGGCAAAGAGAGTATCTCCCACAGGGAAGCTGCTACCATCAAATGTTTGCCCTCATTAGACTCCCCTCTGGAAGCGCTTTCACTGCAAGCTGCAGATTCCCTCCTAACAGCAAGCTTTAGGATCGGGTACTGAATTGAAACTTAACTGCGGCTAATAAGGCGATTTTGCCAAAGAGACTATCTCCCGCAGGGAAGCTGCTACCATCAAATGTTTGCCCTCGTTAGATTCCCCTCTGGAAGCGCTTTCACTGCAAGCTGCAGATTCCCTCCTAACAGCAAGCTTTAGGATAGGGTACTGAATTGTAACTTACTTTCGCCTAGTAATGCGATTTTGGCAAAGAGAGTATCTCCCACAGGGAAGCTGCTACCATCAAATGTTTGCCCTCATTAGACTCCCCTCTGGAAGCGCTTTCACTGCAAGCTGCAGATTCCCTCCTAACAGCAAGCTTTAGGATAGGGTACTGAATTGTATCTTACTTTCGCCTAATAATGCGATTTTGGCAAAGAGAGTATCTCCCGCAGGGAAGCTGCTACCATCAAATGTTTGCCCTCGTTAGACTCCCCTCTGGAAGCGCTTTCACTGCAAGCTGCAGATTCCCTCCTAACAGCAAGCTTTAGGATAGGGTACTGAATTGTAACTTACTTTCGCCTAATAATGCGATTATAGCAAAGAGAGTATCTCCCGCAGGGAAGCTGCTACCATCAAATGTTTGCCCTCATTAGACTCCCCTCTGGAAGCGCTTTCACTGCAAGCTGCAGATTCCCTCCTAACAGCAAGCTTTAGGATAGAGTACTGAATTGTATCTTAACAGCTGCTAATAAGGTGATTTTGGCAAAGAGACTATCTCCCGCAGGGAAGCTGCTACCATCAAATGTTTGCCCTCATTAGACTCCCCTCTGGAAGCGCTTTCACTGCAAGCTGCAGATTCCCTCCTAACAGCAAGCTTTAGGATAGGGTACTGAATTGTAACTTACTTTCGCCTAATAAAGCGATTTTGGCAAACAGAGTATCTCCCGCAGGGAAGCTGCTACCATCAAATATTTGCCCTCCTTAGACTCCCCTCTGGAAGCGCTTTCACTGCAAGCTGCAGATTCCCTCCTAACAGCAAGCTTTAGGATAGGGTACTGAATTGTAACTTACTTTCGCCTAATAATGCGATTTTGGCAAAGAGAGTATCTCCCGCAGGGAAGCTGCTACCATCAAATGTTTGCCCTCGTTAGACTCCCCTCTGGAAGAGCTTTCACTGCAAGCTGCAGATTCCCTCCTAACAGCAAGCTTTAGGATAGGGTACTGAATTGTATCTTACTTTCGCCTAATAATGCGATTTTGGCAAAGAGAGTATCTCCCGCAGGGAAGCTGCTACCATCAAATGTTTGCCCGCATTAGACTCCCCTCTGGAAGCGCTTTCACTGCAAGCTGCAGATTCCCTCCTAACAGCAAGCTTTAGGATAGGGTACTGAATTGTATCTTACTTTCGCCTAATAATGCGATTTTGGCAAAGAGAATATCTCCCGCAGGGAAGCTGCTACCATCAAATGTTTGCCCTCATTAGACTCCCCTCTGGAAGCTCTTTCACTGCAAGCTGCAGATTCCCTCCTAACAGCAAGCTTTAGGATAGGGTACTGAATTGTATCTTAACTGCGGATAATAATGCGATTATGGCAAAGAGACTATCTCCCGCAGGGAAGCTGCTACCATCAAATGTTTGCCCTCATTAGACTCCCCTCTGGAAGCGCTTTCACTGCAAGCTGCAGATTCCTTCCTAACAGCAAGCTTTAGGATAGGGTACTGAATTGTAACTTACTTTCGCCTAATAATGCGATTTTGGCAAAGAGAGTATCTCCCGCAGGGAAGCTGCTACCATCAAATGTTTGCCCTCGTTAGACTCCCCTCTGGAAGCGCTTTCACTGCAAGCTGCAGATTCCCTCCTAACAGCAAGCTTTAGGATAGGGTACTGAATTGTAACTTAACTGCGGCTAATAAGGCGATTTTGGCAAAGAGACTATCTCCCGCAGGGAAGCTGCTACCATCAAATGTTTGCCCTCATTAGACTCCCCTCTGGAAGCGCTTTCACTGCAAGCTCCAGATTCCTTCCTAACAGCAAGCTTTAGGATAGGGTACTGAATTGTATCTTACTTTCGCCTAATAATGCGATTTTGGCAAAGAGAGTATCTCCCGCAGGGAAGCTGCTACCATCAAATGTTTGCCCTCATTAGACTCCCGTCTGGAAGCGCTTTCACTGCAAGCTGCAGATTCCCTCCTAACAGCAAGCTTTAGGATAGGGTACTGAATTGTAACTTACTTTCGCCTAAAAATGCGATTTTGTCAAAGAGACTATCTCCCGCAGGGAAGCTGCTACCATCAAATGTTTGCCCTCGTTAGACTCCCCTCTGGAAGCGCTTTCACTGCAAGCTGCAGATTCCCTCCTAACAGCAAGCTTTAGGATAGGGTACTGAATTGTAACTTACTTTCGCCTAATAAAGCGATTTTGGCAAAGAGAGTATCTCCCGCAGGGAAGCTGCTACCATCAAATGTTTGCCCTCATTAGACTCCCCTCTGGAAGCGCTTTCACTGCAAGCTGCAGATTCCCTCCTAACAGCAAGCTTTAGGATAGGGTACTGAATTGTAACTTACTTTCGCCTAATAATGCGATTTTGGCAAAGAGAGTATCTCCCGCAGTGAAGCTGCTACCATCAAATGTTTGCCCTCGTTAGACTCCCCTCTGGAAGCACTTTCACTGCAAGCTGCAGGTTCCCTCCTAACAGCAAGCTTTAGGATAGGGTACTGAATTGTAACTTAACTGCGGCTAATAAGGCGATTTTGGCAAAGAGACTATCTCCCGCATGGAAGCTGCTACCATCAAATGTTTGCCCTCATTAGACTCCCCTCTGGAAGCGCTTTCACTGCAAGCTGCAGATTCCTTCCTAACAGCAAGCTTTAGGATAGGGTACTGAATTGTAACTTACTTTCGCCTAATAATGCGATTTTGGCAAAGAGAGTATCTCCCGCAGGGAAGCTGCTACCATCAAATGTTTGCCCTCATTAGACTCCCCTCTGGAAGCGCTTTCACTGCAAGCTGCAGATTCCCTCCTAACAGCAAGCTTTAGGATAGGGTACTGAATTGTAACTTAACTGCGGCTAATAAGGCGATTTCGGAAAAGAGACTATCTCCCGCAGGGAAGCTGCTACCATCAATTGTTTGCCCTCATTAGACTCCCCTCTGGAAGCACTTTCACTGCAAGCTGCAGATTCCCTCCTAACAGCAAGCTTTAGGATAGGGTACTGAATTGTAACTTACTTTCGACTAATACTGCGATTTTGGCAAAGAGAGTATCTCCCGCAGGGAAGCTGCTACCATCAAATGTTTGCCCTCATTAGACTCCCCTCTGGAAGCGCTTTCACTGCAAGCTGCAGATTCCCTCCTAACAGCAAGCTTTAGGATAGGGTACTGAATTGTAACTTACTTTCGCCTAATAATGCGATTTTGGCAAAGAGACTATCTCCCGCAGGGAAGCTGCTACCATCAAATGTTTGCCCTCATTAGACTCCCCTCTGGAAGCGCTTTCACTGCAAGCTGCAGATTCCCTCCTAACAGCAAGCTTTAGGGTCGGGTACTGAATTGTAACTTAACTGCGGCTAATAAGGCGATTTTGCCAAAGAGACTATCTCCCGCAGGGAAGCTGCTACCATCAATTGTTTGCCCTCATTAGACTCCCCTCTGGAAGCGCTTTCACTGCAAGCTGCAGATTCCCTCCTAACAGCAAGCTTTAGGATAGGGTACTGAATTGTAACTTACTTTCGCCTAATAATGCGATTTTAGCAAAGAGAGTATCTCCCGCAGGGAAGCTGCTACCGTCAAATGTTTGCCCTCATTAGACTCCCCTCTGGAAGCGCTTTCACTGCAAGCTGCAGATTCCCTCCTAACAGCAAGCTTTAGGATAGGGTACTGAATTGTAACTTACTTTCGCCTAATAATGCGATTTTGGCAAAGAGACTATCTCCCGCAGGGAAGCTGCTACCATCAAATGTTTGCCCTCATTAGACTCCCCTCTGGAAGCGCTTTCACTGCAAGCTGCAGATTCCCTCCTAACAGCAAGCTTTAGGATCGGGTACTGAATTGTAACTTAACTGCGGCTAATAAGGCGATTATTCCAAAGAGACTATCTCCCGAAGGGAAGCTGCTACCATCAAATGTTTGCCCTCGTTAGACTCCCCTCTGGAAGCGCTTTCACTGCAAGCTGCAGATTCCCTCCTAACAGCAAGCTTTAGGATAGGGTACTGAATTGTAACTTACTTTCGCCTTATAATGCGATTTTGGCAAAGAGAGTATCTCCCGCAGGGAAGCTGCTACCATCAAATGTTTGCCCTCATTAGACTCCCCTCTGGAAGCGCTTTCACTGCAAGCTGCAGATTCCCTCCTAACAGCAAGCTTTAGGATAGGGTACTGAATTGTAACTTACTTTTGCCTAATAATGCGATTTTGGCAAAGAGAGTATCTCCCGCAGGGAAGCTGCTACCATCAAATGTTTGCCCTCATTACACTCCCCTCTGGAAGCGCTTTCACTGCAAGCTGCAGATTCCCTCCTAACAGCAAGCTTTAGGATAGTGTACTGAATTGTAACTTACTTTCGCCTAATAATGCGATTTTGGCAAAGAGACTATCTCCCGCAGGGAAGCTGCTACCATCAAATGTTTGCCCTCATTAGACTCCCCACTGGAAGCGCTTTCACTGCAAGCTGCAGATTCCCTCCTAACAGCAAGCTTTAGGATAGGGTACTGAATTGTAACTTACTTTCGCCTAATAATGCGATATTGGCAAAGAGACTATCTCCCGCAGGGAAGCTGCTACCATCAAATGTTTGCCCTCATTAGACTCCCCTCTGGAAGCGCTTTCACTGCAAGCTGCAGATTCCCTCCTAACAGCAAGCTTTAGGATAGGGTACTGAATTGTATCTTAACTGCGGCTAATAAGGCGATTTTGGCAAAGAGAGTATCTCCTGCAGGGAAGCTGCTACCATCAAATGTTTGCCCTCATTAGACTCCCCTCTGGAAGCGCTTTCATTGCAAGCTGCAGATTCCCTCCTAACAGCAAGCTTTAGGATAGGGTACTGAATTGTAACTTACTTTCGCCTAATAAAGCGATTATGGCAAAGAGAGTATCTCCCGCATTGAAGCTGCTACCATCAAATATTTGCCCTCATTAGACTCCCCTCTGGAAGCGCTTTCACTGCAAGCTGCAGATTCCCTCCTAACAGCAAGCTTTAGGATAGGGTACTGAATTGTAACTTAACTGCTGCTAATAAGGCGATTTTGGCAAAGAGAGTATCTCCCGCAGGGAAGCCGCTACCATCAAATGTTTGCCCTCGTTAGACTCCCCTCTGGAAGCGCTTTCACTGCAAGCTGCAGATTCCCTCCTAACAGCAAGCTTTAGGATAGGGTACTGAATTGTAACTTACTTTCGCCTAATAATGCGATTTTGGCAAAGAGAGTATCTCCCGCAGGGAAGCTGCTACCATCAAATGTTTGCCCTCATTAGACTCCCCTCTGGAAGCGCTTTCACTGCAAGCTGCAGATTCCCTCCTAACAGCAAGCTTTAGGATAGGGTACTGAATTGTAACTTAACTGCGGCTAATAACGCGATTTTGGCAAAGAGAGTATCTCCCGCAGGGAAGCTGCTACCATCAAATATTTGCCCTCGTTAGACTCCCCTCTTGAAGCGCTTTCACTGCAAGCTGCAGATTCCCTCCTAACAGCAAGCTTTAGGATAGGGTACTGAATTGTAACTTACTTACGCCTAATAATGCGATTTTGGCAAAGAGAGTATCTCCCGCAGGGAAGCTGCTGCCACCAAATGTTTGCCCTCATTAGACTCCCCTCTGGAAGCGCTTTCACTGCAAGCTGCAGATTCCCTCCTAACAGCAAGCTTTAGGATAGGGTACTGAATTGTAACTTACTTTCGCCAAATAATGCGATTTTGGCAAAGAGAGTATCTCCCGCAGGGAAGCTGCTACCATCAAATGTTTGCCCTCGTTAGACTCCCCTCTGGAAGCGCTTTCACTGCAAGCTGCAGATTCCCTCCTAACAGCAAGCTTTAGGATAGGTTACTGAATTGTAACTTACTTTCGCCTAATAATGCGATTTTGGCAAAGAGAGTATCTCCCGCAGGGAAGCTGCTACCATCAAATATTTGCCCTCGTTACACTCCCCTCTGGAAGCGCTTTCACTGCAAGCTGCAGATTCCCTCCTAACAGCAAGCTTTAGGATAGGGTACTGAATTGTAACTTAACTGCGGCTCATAAGGCGATTTTGGCAAAGAGACTATCTCCCGCTGGGAAGCTGCTACAATCTAATGTTTGCCCTCCTTAGACTCCCCTCTGGAAGCGCTTTCACTTCAAGCGGCAGATTCCCTCCTAACAGCAAGCTTTAGGATAGGGTACTGAATTGTATCTTAACTGCGGCTAATAAGGCGATTTTGGCAAATAGAGTATCTCCCGCAGGGAAGCTGCTACCATCAAATGTTTGCCCTCATTAGACTCCCCTCTGGAAGCGCTTTCACTGCAAGCTGCAGATTCCCTCCTAACAGCAAGCTTTAGGATAGGGTACTGAATTGTAACTTACTTTCGCCTAATAATGCGATTTTGGCAAAGAGAGTATCTCCCGCAGGGAAGCTGCTACCATCAAATATTTGCCCTCATTAGACTCCCCTCTGGAAGCGCTTTCACTGCAAGCTGCAGATTCCCTCCTAACAGCAAGCTTTAGGATAGGGTACTGAATTGTAACTTAACTGCGGCTAATAAGGCGATTTTGGCAAATAGAGTATCTCTCGCAGGGAAGCTGCTACCATCAAATGTTTGCCCTCGATAAACTCCCCTCTGGAAGCGCTTTCACTGCAAGCTGCAGATTCCCTCCTAACAGCAAGCTTTAGGATAGGGTAGTGAATTGTAACTTACTTTCGCCTAATAATGCGATTTTGGCAAAGAGAGTATCTCCCGCAGGGAAGCTGCTACCATCAAATATTTGCCCTCATTAGACTCCCCTCTGGAAGCGCTTTCACTGCAAGCTGCAGATTCCATCCTAACAGCAAACTTTAGGATAGGGTACTGAATTGTAACTTAACTGCAGCTCATAAGGCGATTTTGGCAAAGAGAGTATCTCCCGCAGGGAAGCTGCTACCATCAAATGTTTGCCCTCGTTAGACTCCCCTCTGGAAGCGCTTTCACTGCAAGCTGCAGATTCCCTCCTAACAGCAAGCTTTAGGATAGGGTACTGAATTGTAACTTACTTTCGCCTAATAAAGCGATTCTGGCAAAGAGAGTATCTCCCGCAGGGAAGCTGCTACCATCAAATGTTTGCCCTCATTAGACTCCCCTCTGGAAGCGCTTTCACTGCAAGCTGCAGATTCCCTCCTAACAGCAAGCTTTAGGATAGGGTACTGAATTGTAACTTAACTGCTGCGAATAAGGCGATTTTGGCAAAGAGAGTATCTCCCGCAGGGAAGCTGCTACCATCAAATGTTTGCCCTCGTTAGACTCCCCTCTGGAAGCGCTTTCACTGCAAGCTGCAGATTCCCTCCTAACAGCAAGCTTTAGGATAGGGTACTGAATTGTAACTTAACTGCGGCTAATAAGGCGATTTTGGCAAATAGAGTATCTCCCGCAGGGAAGCTGCTACCATCAATTGTTTGCCCTCATTAGACTCCCCTCTGGAAGCGCTTTCACTGCAAGCTCCAGATTCCCTCCTAACAGCAAGCTTTAGGATAGGGTACTGAATTGTAACTTACTTTCGCCTAATAATGCGATTTTGGCAAATAGAGTATCTCCCGCAGGGAAGCTGCTACCATCAAATGTTTGCCCTCATTAGACTCCCCTCTGGAAGCGCTTTCACTGCAAGCTGCAGATTCCCTCCTAACAGCAAGCTTTAGGATAGGGTACTGAATTGTATCTTAACTGCGTCTAATAAGGCGATTTTGGCAAAGAGAATATCTCCCGCAGGGAAGCTGCTACCATCAAATATTTGCCCTCATTAGACTCCCCTCTGGAAGCGCTTTCACTGCAAGCTGCAGATTCCCTCCTAACAGCAAGCTTTAGGATAGGGTACTGAATTGTAACTTAGTTTCGCCTAATAATGCGATTTTGGCAAAGAGAGTATCTCCCGCAGGGAAGCTGCTACCATCAAATGTTTGCCCTCGTTAGACTCCCCTCTGGAAGCGCTTTCACTGCAAGCTGCAGATTCCCTCCTAACAGCAAGCTTTAGGATAGGGTACTGAATTGTAACTTACTTTCGCCTAATAATGCGATTTTGGCAAAGAGAATATCTCCCGCTGGGAAGCTGCTACCATCTAATGTTTGCCCTCGTTACACTCCCCTCTGGAAGCGCTTTCACTGCAAGCTGCAGATTCCCTCCTAACAGCAAGCTTTAGGGTAGTGTACTGAATTGTATGTTAACTGCGGATAATAAGGCGATTTGTCAAAGAGAGTATCTCCCGCAGTGAAGCTGCTACCATCAAATGTTTGCCCTCATTAGACTCCCCTCTGGAAGCGCTTTCACTGCAAGCTGCAGATTCCTTCCTAACAGCAAGCTTTAGGATAGGGTACTGAATTGTAACTTAACTGCGGCTAATAAGGCGATTTTGGCAAAGAGAGTATCTCCCGCAGGGAAGCTGCTACCATCAAATATTTGCCCTCATTAGACTCCCCTCTGGAAGCGCTTTCACTGCAAGCTGCAGATTCCCTCCTAACAGCAAGCTTTAGGATAGGGTACTGAATTGTAACTTACTTTCGCCTAATAATGCGATTTTGGCAAAGAGAGTATCTCCCGCAGGGAAGCTGCTACCATCAAATGTTTGCCCTCATTAGACTCCCCTCTGGAAGCGCTTTCACTGCAAGCTGCAGATTCCCTCCTAACAGCAAGCTTTAGGATAGTGTACTGAATTGTAACTTACTTTCGCCTAATAATGCGATTTTGGCAAAGAGAGTATCTCCCGCAGGGAAGCTGCTACCATCAAATGTTTGCCCTCGTTAGACTCCCCTCTGGAAGCGCTTTCACTGCAAGCTGCAGATTCCCTCCTAACAGCAAGCTTTAGGATAGGGTACTGAATTGTAACTTAACTGCGGATAATAAGGCGATTTTGGGAAAGAGTGTATCTCCCACAGGGAAGCTGCTACCATCAAATGTTTGCCCTCATTAGACTCCCCTCTGGAAGCGCTTTCACTGCAAGCTGCAGATTCCCTCCTAACAGCAAGCTTTAGGATAGGGTACTGAATTGTAACTTACTTTCGCCTAATAATGCGATTATGGCAAAGAGAGTATCTCCCTCAGGGAAGCTGCTACCATCAAATGTTTGCCCTCATTAGACTCCCCTCTGGAAGCGCTTTCACTGCAAGCTGCAGATTCCCTCCTAACAGCAAGCTTTAGGATAGGGTACTGAATTGTAACTTACTTTCGCCTAATAATGCGATTTTGGCAAAGAGAGTATCTCCCGCAGGGAAGCTGCTACCATCAAATGTTTGCCCTCATTAGACTCCCCTCTGGAAGCGCTTTCACTGCAAGCTGCAGATTCCCTCCTAACAGCAAGCTTTAGGATAGGGTACTGAATTGTAACTTAACTGCGTATAATAAGGCGATTTTGGGAAAGAGAATATCTCCCGCAGGGAAGCTGCTACCATCAAATGTTTGCCCTCATTAGACTCCCCTCTGGAAGCGCTTTCACTGCCAGCTGCAGATTCCCTCCTAACAGCAAGCTTTAGGATAGGGTACTGAATTGTATCATAGCTGCGGCTCATAAGGCGATTTTGGCAAAGAGAATATCTCCCGCAGGGAAGCTGCTACCATCTAATGTTTGCCCTCATTAGACTCCCCCCTGGAAGCGTTTTCACTGCAAGCTGCAGATTCCCTCCTAACAGCAAGCTTTAGGATAGGGTACTGAATTGTAACTTACTTTCGCCTAATAAGGCGATTTTGGCAAAGAGAGTATCTCCCGCAGGGAAGCTGCTACCATCAAATATTTGCCCTCGTTAGACTGCCCTCTGGAAGTGCTTTCACTGCAAGCTGCAGATTCCCTCCTAACAGCAAGCTTTAGGATAGGGTACTGAATTGTAAGTTAACTGCGGCTAATAAGGCGATTTTGGCAAAGAGAGTATCTCCCGCAGGGAAGCTGCTACCATCAAATGTTTGCCCTCATTACACTCCCCTCTGGAAGCGCTTTCACTGCAAGCTGCAGATTCCCTCCTAACAGCAAGCTTTAGGATAGGGTACTGAATTGTAACTTACTTTCGCCTAATAATGCGATTTTGGCAAAGAGAGTATCTCCCGCAGGGAAGCTGCTACCATCAAATGTTTGCCCTCATTAGACTCCCCTCTGGAAGCGCTTTCACTGCAAGCTGCAGATTCCCTCCTAACAGCAAGCTTTAGGATAGGGTACTGAATTGTAACATAACTGCGGCTAATAAGGCGATTTTGGCAAAGAGAATATATCCCGCAGGGAAGCTGCTACCATCAAATGTTTGCCCTCATTAGACTCCCCTCTGGAAGCGCTTTCACTGCAAGCTGCAGATTCCCTCCTAACAGCAAGCTTTAGGATAGGGTACTGAATTGTAACTTACTTTCGCCTAATAATGCGATTTTGGCAAAGAGAGTATCTCCCGCAGGGAAGCTGCTACCATCAAATGTTTGCCCTCATTAGACTCCCCTCTGGAAGCGCTTTCACTGCAAGCTGCAGATTCCCTCCTAACAGCAAGCTTTAGGATAGGGTACTGAATTGTAACTTAACTGCGTATAATAAGGCGATTTTGGGAAAGAGAATATCTCCCGCAGGGAAGCTGCTACCATCAAATGTTTGCCCTCATTAGACTCCCCTCTGGAAGCGCTTTCACTGCCAGCTGCAGATTCCCTCCTAACAGCAAGCTTTAGGATAGGGTACTGAATTGTATCATAGCTGCGGCTCATAAGGCGATTTTGGCAAAGAGAATATCTCCCGCAGGGAAGCTGCTACCATCTAATGTTTGCCCTCATTAGACTCCCCCCTGGAAGCGTTTTCACTGCAAGCTGCAGATTCCCTCCTAACAGCAAGCTTTAGGATAGGGTACTGAATTGTAACTTACTTTCGCCTAATAAGGCGATTTTGGCAAAGAGAGTATCTCCCGCAGGGAAGCTGCTACCATCAAATATTTGCCCTCGTTAGACTGCCCTCTGGAAGTGCTTTCACTGCAAGCTGCAGATTCCCTCCTAACAGCAAGCTTTAGGATAGGGTACTGAATTGTAAGTTAACTGCGGCTAATAAGGCGATTTTGGCAAAGAGAGTATCTCCCGCAGGGAAGCTGCTACCATCAAATGTTTGCCCTCATTACACTCCCCTCTGGAAGCGCTTTCACTGCAAGCTGCAGATTCCCTCCTAACAGCAAGCTTTAGGATAGGGTACTGAATTGTAACTTACTTTCGCCTAATAATGCGATTTTGGCAAAGAGAGTATCTCCCGCAGGGAAGCTGCTACCATCAAATGTTTGCCCTCATTAGACTCCCCTCTGGAAGCGCTTTCACTGCAAGCTGCAGATTCCCTCCTAACAGCAAGCTTTAGGATAGGGTACTGAATTGTAACATAACTGCGGCTAATAAGGCGATTTTGGCAAAGAGAATATATCCCGCAGGGAAGCTGCTACCATCAAATATTTGCCCTCATTAGACTCCCCTCTGGAAGCGCTTTCACTGCAAGCTGCAGATTCCCTCCTAACAGCAAGCTTTAGGATAGGGTACTGAATTGTAACTTACTTTCGCCTAATAATGCGATTTTGGCAAAGAGAGTATCTCCCGCAGGGAAGCTGCTACCATCAAATGTTTGCCCTCATTAGACTCCCCTCTGGAAGCGCTTTCACTGCAAGCTGCAGATTCCCTCCTAACAGCAAGCTTTAGTATAGGGTACTGAATTGTAACTTAACTGCGGCTCATAAGGCGATTTTGGCAAAGAGAATATCTCCCGCAGGGAAGCTGCTACCATCAAATGTTTGCCCTCATTAGACTCCCCTCTGGAAGCGCTTTCACTGCAAGCTGCAGATTCCCTCCTAACAGCAAGCTTTAGGATAGGGTACTGAATTGTAACTTAACTGCGGCTAATAAGGCGATTTTGGCAAAGAGAGTATCTCCCGCAGGGAAGCTGCTACCATCAAATGTTTGCCCTCATTAGACTCCCCTCTGGAAGCGCTTTTACTGCCAGCTGCAGATTCCCTCCTAACAGCAAGCTTTAGGATAGGGTACTGAATTGTATCATAGCTGCAGCTCATAAGGCGATTTTGGCAAAGAGAATATCTCCCGCAGGGAAGCTGCTACCATCTAATGTTTGCCCTCATTAGACTCCCCTCTGGAAGCGTTTTCACTGCAAGCTGCAGATTCCCTCCTAACAGCAAGCTTTAGGATAGGGTACTGAATTGTAACTTACTTTCGCCTAATAATGCGATTTTGGCAAAGAGAGTATCTCCCGCAGGGAAGCTGCTACCATCAAATATTTGCCCTCGTTAGACTGCCCTCTGGAAGTGCTTTCACTGCAAGCTGCAGATTCCCTCCTAACAGCAAGCTTTAGGATAGGGTAATGAATTGTAAGTTAACTGCGGCTAATAAGGCGATTTTGGCAAAGAGAGTATCTCCCGCAGGGAAGCTGCTACCATCAAATGTTTGCCCTCATTACACTCCCCTCTGGAAGCGCTTTCACTGCAAGCTGCAGATTCCCTCCTAACAGCAAGCTTTAGGATAGGGTACTGAATTGTAACTTACTTTCGCCTAATAATGCGATTTTGGCAAAGAGAGTATCTCCCGCAGGGAAGCTGCTACCATCAAATGTTTGCCCTCATTAGACTCCCCTCTGGAAGCGCTTTCACTGCAAGCTGCAGATTCCCTCCTAACAGCAAGCTTTAGGATAGGGTACTGAATTGTAACTTACTTTCGCCTAATAATGCGATTTTGGCAAAGAGAGTATCTCCCGCAGGGAAGCTGCTACCATCAAATGTTTGCCCTCATTAGACTCCCCTCTGGAAGCGCTTTCACTGCAATCTGCAGATTCCCTCCTAACAGCAAGCTTTAGTATAGGGTACTGAATTGTAACTTAACTGCGGCTCATAAGGCGATTTTGGCAAAGAGAATATCTCCCGCAGGGAAGCTGCTACCATCAAATATTTGCCCTCATTAGACTCCCCTCTGGAAGCGCTTTCACTGCAAGCTGCAGATTCCCTCCTAACAGCAAGCTTTAGGATAGGGTACTGAATTGTAACTTAACTGCGGCTAATAAGGCGATTTTGGCAAAGAGAGTATCTCCCGCAGGGAAGCTGCTACCATCAAATATTTGCCCTCGTTAGACTCCCCTCTGGAAGCGCTTTCACTGCAAGCTGCAGATTCCCTCCTAACAGCAAGCTTTAGGATAGTGTACTGAATTGTAACTTACTTTCGCCTAAAAATGCGATTTTGGCAAAGAGAGTATCTCCCGCAGTGAAGCTGCTACCATCAAATGTTTGCCCTCATTAGACTCCCCTCTGGAAGCGCTTTCACTGCAAGCTGCAGATTCCCTCCTAACAGCAAGCTTTAGGATAGGGTACTGAATTGTAACTTAACTGCGGCTAATAAGGCGATTTTGGCAAAGAGAGTATCTCCCGCAGGGAAGCTGCTACCATCAAATGTTTGCCCTCATTAGACTCCCCTCTGGAAGCGCTTTCACTGCAAGCTGCAGATTCCCTCCTAGCAGCAAGCTTTAGGATAGGGTACTGAATTGTAACTTACTTTCGCCTAATAAAGCGATTCTGGCAAAGAGAGTATCTCCCGCAGGGAAGCTGCTACCATCAAATATTTGCCCTCATTAGACTCCCCTCTGGAAGCGCTTTCACTGCAAGCTGCAGATTCCCTCCTAACAGCAAGCTTTAGGATAGGGTACTGAATTGTAACTTAACTGCTGCGAATAAGGCGATTTTGGCAAAGAGAGTATCTCCCGCAGGGAAGCTGCTACCATCAAATATTTGCCCTCATTAGACTCCCCTCTGGAAGCGCTTTCACTGCAAGCTGCAGATTCCCTCCTAACAGCAAGCTTTAGGATAGGGTACTGAATTGTAACTTACTTTCGCCTAATAATGCGATTTTGGCAAAGAGAGTATCTCCCGCAGGGAAGCTGCTACCATCAAATATTTGCCCTCATTAGACTCCCCTCTGGAAGCGCTTTCACTGCAAGCTGCAGATTCCCTCCTAACAGCAAGCTTTAGGATAGTGTACTGAATTGTAACTTACTTTCGCGTAATAATGCGATTTTGGAAAAGAGAGTATCTCCCGCAGGGAAGCTGCTACCATCAAATGTTTGCCCTCGTTAGACTCCCCTCTGGAAGCGCTTTCACTGCAAGCTGCAGATTCCCTCCTAACAGCAAGCTTTAGGATAGGGTACTGAATTGTAACTTAACTGCGTCTAATAAGGCGATTTTGGCAAAGAGAATATCTCCCGCAGGGAAGCTGCTACCATCAAATGTTTGCCCTCATTAGACTCCCCTCTGGAAGCGTTTTCACTGCAAGCTGCAGATTCCCTCCTAACAGCAAGCTTTAGGATAGGGTACTGAATTGTAACTTACTTTCGCCTAATAATGCGATTTTGGCAAAGAGAGTATCTCCCGCAGGGAAGCTGCTACCATCAAATATTTGCCCTCGTTAGACTGCCCTCTGGAAGTGCTTTCACTGCAAGCTGCAGATTCCCTCCTAACAGCAAGCTTTAGGATAGGGTACTGAATTGTAAGTTAACTGCGGCTAATAAGGCGATTTTGGCAAAGAGAGTATCTCCCGCAGGGAAGCTGCTACCATCAAATGTTTGCCCTCATTACACTCCCCTCTGGAAGCGCTTTCACTGCAAGCTGCAGATTCCCTCCTAACAGCAAGCTTTAGGATAGGGTACTGAATTGTAACTTACTTTCGCCTAATAATGCGATTTTGGCAAAGAGAGTATCTCCCGCAGGGAAGCTGCTACCATCAAATATTTGCCCTCATTAGACTCCCCTCTGGAAGCGCTTTCACTGCAAGCTGCAGATTCCCTCCTAACAGCAAGCTTTAGTATAGGGTACTGAATTGTAACTTAACTGCGGCTCATAAGGCGATTTTGGCAAAGAGAATATCTCCCGCAGGGAAGCTGCTACCATCAAATATTTGCCCTCATTAGACTCCCCTCTGGAAGCGCTTTCACTGCAAGCTGCAGATTCCCTCCTAACAGCAAGCTTTAGGATAGGGTACTGAATTGTAACTTAACTGCGGCTAATAAGGCGATTTTGGCAAAGAGAGTATCTCCCGCAGGGAAGGTGCTACCATCAAATGTTTGCCCTCATTAGACTCCCCTCTGGAAGTGCTTTCACTGCAAGCTGCAGATTTCCTCCTAACAGCAAGATTTAGGATAGGGTACTGAATTGTAACCTACTTTCGCCTAATAATGCGATTTTGGCAAAGAGAGTATCTCCCGCAGGGAAGCTGCTACCATCAAATGTTTGCCCTCGTTAGACTCCCCTCTGGAAGTGCTTTCACTGCAAGCTGCAGATTCCCTCCTAACAGCAAGCTGTAGGACAGTGTACTGAATTGTAACATAACTGCGTCTAATAAGGCGATTTTGGCAAAGAGAATATCTCCCGCAGGGAAGCTGCTACCATCAAATGTTTGCCCTCATTAGACTCCCCTCTGGAAGCGCTTTCACTGCAAGCTGCAGATTCCATCCTAACAGCAAGCTTTAGCATAGGGTACTGAATTGTAACTTAACTGCGGCTAATAAGGCGATTTTGGCAAAGAGAGTATCTCCCGCAGGGAACCTGCTACCATCAAATGTTTGCCCTCATTAGACTCCCCTCTGGAAGCGCTTTCACTGCAAGCTGCAGATTCCCTCCTAACAGCAAGCTTTAGGATAGGGTACTGAATTGTAATTTACATTCGCCTAATAATGCGATTTTGGCAAAGAGAGTATCTCCCGCAGGGAAGCTGCTACCATCAAATGTTTGCCCTCGTTAGACTTCCCTCTGGAAGTGCTTTCACTGCAAGCTGCAGATTCCCTCCTAACAGCAAGCTTTAGGATAGGGTACTGAATTGTAACTTACTTTCGCCTAATAATGTGATTATGGGAAAGAGAGTATCTCCCGCAGGGAAGCTGTTACCATCAAATGTTTGCCCTCATTAGACTCCCCTCTGGAAGCGCTTTCACTGCAAGCTGCAGATTCCCTCCTAACAGCAAGCTTTAGGACAGTGTACTGAATTGTAACATAACTGCGTCTAATACGGTGATTTTGGCAAAGAGAACATCTTCCGCAGGGAAGCTGCTACCATCAAATGTTTGCCCTCATTAGACTCCCCTCTGGAAGAGCTTTCACTGCAAGTGGCAGATTCCCACCTAACAGCAAGCTTTAGGATAGGGTACTGAATTGTAACTTACTTTCGCCTAATAATGCGATTTTGGCAAAGAGAGTATCTCCCGCAGGGAAGCTGCTACCATCAAATGTTTGCCCTCATTAGACTCCCCTCTGGAATCGCTTTCACTGCAAGCTGCAGATTCCCTCCTAACAGCAAGCTTTAGGATAGGGTACTGAATTGTAAGTTATCTGCGGCTCATAAGGCGATTTTGGCAAAGAGAATATCTCCCGCAGGGAAGCTGCTACCATCAAATGTTTGCCCTCATTAGACTCCCCTCTGGAAGCGCTTTCACTGCAAGCTGCAGATTCCCTCCTAACAGCAAGCTTTAGGATAGGGTACTGAATTGTAACTTAACTGCGGCTAATAAGGCGATTTTGGCAAAGAGAGTATCTCCCGCAGGGAAGCTGCTACCATCAAATGTTTGCCCTCATTAGACTCCCCTCTGGAAGCGCTTTCACTGCAAGCTGCAGATTCCCTCCTAACAGCAAGCTTTAGGATAGGGTACTGAATTGTAACTTAACTGCAGTTAATAAGGCGATTTTGGGAAAGAGAGTATCTCCCGCAGGGAAGCTGCTACCATAAAATATTTGCCCTCGATATACTCCCCTCTGGAAGCGCTTTCACTGCAAGCTGCAGATTCCCACCTAACAGCAAGCTTTAGGATAGGGTACTGAATTGTAACTTACTTTCGCCTAATAATGCGATTTTGGCAAAGAGAGTATCTCCCGCAGGGAAGCTGCTACCATCAAATGTTTGCCCTCATTAGACTCCCCTCTGGAAGCGCTTTCACTGCCAGCTGCAGATTCCCTCCTAACAGCAAGCTTTAGGATAGGGTACTGAATTGTAACATAACTGCGGCTCATAAGGCGATTTTGGCAAAGAGAATATCTCCCGCAGGGAAGCTGCTACCATCAAATATTTGCCCTCATTAGACTCCCCTCTGGAAGCGCTTTCACTGCAAGCTGCAGATTCCCTCCTAACAGCAAGCTTTAGGATAGGGTACTGAATTGTATCTTACTTTCGCCTAATAATGAGATTTTGGCAAAGAGAGTATCTCCCGCAGGGAAGCTGCTACCATCAAATGTTTGCCCTCGTTAGACTCCCCTCTGGAAGCGCTTTCACTGCAAGCTGCAGATTCCCTCCTAAAAGCAAGCTTTAGGATAGGGTACTGAATTGTAACTTAACTGCGGCTAATAAGGCGATTTTGGCAAAGAGAGTATCTCCCGCAGGGAAGCTGCTACCATCAAATGTTTGCCCTCATTAGACTCCCCTCTGGAAGCGCTTTCACTGCAAGCTGCAGATTCCCTCCTAACAGCAAGCTTTAGGATAGGGTACTGAATTGTAACTTACTTTCGCCTAATAATGCGATTTTGGCAAAGAGAGTATCTCCCGCAGGGAATCTGCTACCATCAAATGTTTGCCCTCGTTAGACTCCCCTCTGGAAGCGCTTTCACTGCAAGCTGCAGATTCCCTCCTAAAAGCAAGCTTTAGGATAGGGTACTGAATTGTAACTTAACTGCAGCTAATAAGGCGATTTTGGCAAAGAGAGTATCTCCCGCAGGGAAGCTGCTACCATCAAATGTTTGCCCTCATTAGACTCCCCTCTGGAAGCGCTTTCACTGCAAGCTGCAGATTCCTTCCTAACAGCAAGCTTTAGGATAGGGTACTGAATTGTAACTTAACTGCGGCGAATAATGCGATTTTGGCAAAGAGAGTATCTCCCGCAGGGAAGCTGCTACCATCAAGTGTTTGCCCTCATTACACTCCCCTCTGGAAGCGCTTTCACTGCAAGCTGCAGATTCCCTCCTAACAGCAAGCTTTAGGATAGGGTAATGAATTGTAACTTACTTTCGCCTAATAATGCGATTTTGGCAAAGAGAGTATCTCCCGCAGGGAAGCTTCTACCATCAAATGTTTGCCCTCCTTAGACTCCCCTCTAGAAGCGCTTTCACTGCAAGCTGCAGATTCCCTCCTAACAGCAAGCTTTAGGATAGGGTACTGAATTGTAACTTAACTGCGGATAATAAGGCGATTTTGGGAAAGAGAGTATCTCCTGCAGGGAAGCTGCTACCATCAAATGTTTGCCCTCGATATACTCCCCTCTGGAAGCGCTTTCACTGCAAGCTGCAGATTCCCTCCTAACAGCAAGCTTTAGGATAGGGTACTGAATTGTAACTTACTTTCGCCTAATAATGCGATTTTGGCAAAGAGATATCTCCCGCAGGGAAGCTGCTACCATCAAATGTTTGCCCTCATTAGACTCCCCTCTGGAAGCGCTTTCACTGCAAGCTGCAGATTCCCTCCTAACAGCAAGCTTTAGGATAGGGTACTGAATTGTAACTTACTTTCGCCTAATAATGCGATTTTGGCAAAGAGAGTATCTCCCGCAGGGAAGCTGCTACCATCAAATGTTTGCCCTCGTTAGACTCCCCTCTGGAAGCGCTTTCACTGCAAGCTGCAGATTCCCTCCTAACAGCAAGCTTTAGGATAGGGTACTGAATTGTATCTTACTTTCGCCTAATAATGCGATTTTGGCAAAGAGAGTATCTCCCGCAGGGAAGCTGCTACCATCAAATGTTTGCCCTCATTAGACTCCCCTCTGGAATCGCTTTCACTGCAAGCTGCAGATTCCCTCCTAACAGCAAGCTTTAGGATAGGGTACTGAATTGTAACTTAACTGCGGCTAATAAGGCGATTTTGGCAAAGAGAGTATCTCCCGCAGGGAAGCTGCTACCATCAAATGTTTGCCCTCATTAGACTCCCCTCTGGAAGCGCTTTCACTGCAAGCTGCAGATTCCCTCCTAACAGCAAGCTTTAGGATAGGGTACTGAATTGTAACTTACTTTCGCCTAATAAATCGATTATGGCACAGTGAGTATCTCCCGCAGGGAAGCTGCTACCATCAAATGTTTGCCCTCATTAGACTCCCCTCTGGAAGCGCTTTCACTGCAAGCTGCAGATTCCCTCCTAACAGCAAGCTTTAGGATAGGGTACTGAATTGTAACTTAACTGCGGCTCATAAGGCGATTTTGGCAAAGAGAATATCTCCCGCAGGGAAGCTGCTACCATCAAATATTTGCCCTCATTAGACTCCCCTCTGGAAGCGCTTTCACTGCAAGCTGCAGATTCCCTCCTAACAGCAAGCTTTAGGATAGGGTACTGAATTGTAACTTAACTGGGGCTAATAAGGCGATTTTGGCAAAGAGAATATCTCCCGCAGGGAAGCTGCTACCATCAAATGTTTGCCCTCATTAGACTCCCCTCTGGAAGCGCTTTCACTGCAAGCTGCAGATTCCCTCCTAACCGCAAGCTTTAGGATAGGGTACTGAATTGTAACTTACTTTCGCCTAATAATGCGATTTTGGAAAAGAGAGTATCTCCCGCAGGGAAGCTGCTACCATCAAATGTTTGCCCTCATTAGACTCCCCTCTGGAAGCGCTTTCACTGCAAGCTGCAGATTCCCTCCTAACAGCAAGCTTTAGGATAGGGTACTGAATTGTAACTTACTTTCGCCTAATAAGGCGATTTTGGCAAATAGAGTATCTCCCGCAGGGACGCTGCTACCATCAAATGTTTGCCCTCGATAGACTCCCCTCTGGAAGCGCTTTCACTGCAAGCTGCAGATTCCCTCCTAACAGCAAGCTTTAGGATAGGGTACTGAATTGTAACTTACTTTCGCCTAATAATGCGATTTTGGCAAAGAGAGTATCTCCCGCAGGGAAGCTGCTACCATCAAATGTTTGCCCTCATTAGACTCCCCTCTGGAAGCGCTTTCACTGCAAGCTGCAGATTCCCTCCTAACAGCAAGCTTTAGGAAAGTGTTCTGAATTGTAACTTAACTGCGGCTAATAAGGCGATTTTGGCAAATAGAGTATCTCCCGCAGGGAAGCTGCTACCATCAAATGTTTGCCCTCATTAGACTCCCCTCTGGAAGCGCTTTCACTGCAAGCTCCAGATTCCCTCCTAACAGCAAGCTTTAGGATAGGGTACTGAATTGTAACTTACTTTCGCCTAATAATGCGATTTTGGCAAAGAGAGTATCTCCCGCAGGGAAGCTGCTACCATCAAATGTTTGCCCTCATTAGACTCCCCTCTGGAAGCGCTTTCACTGCAAGCTGCAGATTCCCTCCTAACAGCAAGCTTTAGGATAGGGTACTGAATTGTAACTTACTTTCGCCTAATAATGCGATTTTGGCAAAGAGAGTATCTCCCGCAGGGAAGCTGCTACCATCAAATGTTTGCCCTCGTTAGACTCCCCTCTGGAAGCGCTTTCACTGCAAGCTGCAGATTCCCTCCTAACAGCAAGCTTTAGGAAAGGGTACTGAATTGTATGTTAATTGCGGCACATAAGGCGATTTTGGCAAAGAGATTATCTCCCGCAGGGAAGCTGCTACCATCAAATGTTTGCCCTCATTAGACTCCCCTCTGGAAGCGCTTTCACTGCAAGCTGCAGATTCCTTCCTAACAGCAAGATTTAGGATAGGGTACTGAATTGTAACTTACTTTCGCCTAATAATGCGATTTTGGCAAAGAGACTATCTCCCGCAGGAAAGCTGCTACCATCAAATGTTTGCCCTCGTTAGACTCCCCTCTGGAAGCGCTTTCACTGCAAGCTGCAGATTCCCTCCTAAAAGCAAGCTTTAGGATAGGGTACTGAATTGTAACTTAACTGCGGCTAATAAGGCGATTTTGGCAAAGAGAGTATCTCCCGCAGGGAAGCTGCTACCATCAAATGTTTGCCCTCATTAGACTCCCCTCTGGAAGCGCTTTCACTGCAAGCTGCAGATTCCCTCCTAACAGCAAGCTTTAGGATAGGGTACTGAATTGTAACTTACTTTCGCCTAATAATGCGATTTTGGCAAAGAGAGTATCTCCCGCAGTGAAGCTGCTACCATCAAATGTTTGCCCTCATTAGACTCCCCTCTGGAAGCGCTTTCACTGGAAGCTGCAGATTCCCTGCTAACAGCAAGCTTTAGGATAGGGTACTGAATTGTAACTTAACTGCGGCTAATAAGGCGATTTTGGCAAAGAGAGTATCTCCCGCAGGGAAGCTGCTACCATCAAATGTTTGCCCTCATTAGACTACCCTCTGGAAGCACTTTCACTGCAAGCTGCAGATTCCCTCCTAACAGCAAGCTTTAGGATCGGGTACTGAATTGTAACTTACTTTCGCCTAATAATGCGATTTTGGCAAAGAGAGTATCTCCCGCAGGGAAGCTGCTACCATCAAATGTTTGCCCTCATTAGACTCCCCTCTGGAAGCGCTTTCACTGGAAGCTGCAGATTCCTTCCTAACAGCAAGCTTTAGGATAGGGTACTGAATTGTAACTTAACTGCGGCTAATAAGGCGATTTTGGCAAAGAGAGTATCTCCCGCAGGGAAGCTGCTACCATCAAATGTTTGCCCTCGTTAGACTCCCCTCTGGAAGCGCTTTCACTGCAAGCTGCAGATTCCCTCCTAACAGCAAGCTTTAGGATAGGGTACTGAATTGTAACTTACTTTCGCCTAATAATGCGATTTTGGCAAAGAGAGTATCTCCCGCTGGGAAGCTGCTACCATCAAATGTTTGCCCTCATTAGACTCCCCTCTGGAAGCGCTTTCACTGCAAGCTGCAGATTCCCTCCTAACAGCAAGCTTTAGGATAGGGTACTGAATTGTAACTTACTTTCGCCTAATAATGCGATTTTGGCAAAGAGAGTATCTCCCGCAGGGAAGCTGCTACCATCAAATGTTTGCCCTCATTAGACTCCCCTCTGGAAGCGCTTTCACTGCAAGCTGCAGATTCCCTCCTAACAGCAAGCTTTAGGATAGGGTACTGAATTGTAACTTACTTTCGCCTAATAATGCGATTTTGGCAAAGAGAATATCTCCCGCAGGGAAGCTGCTACCATCAAATGTTTGCCTTCCTTAGACTCCCCTCTGGAAGCGCTTTCACTGCAAGCTGCAGATTCCCTCCTAACAGCAAGCTTTAGGATAGTGTACTGAATTGTATGTTAACTGCGGCTCATAAGGCGATTTTGGCAAAGAGAATATCTCCCGCAGGGAAGCTGCTACCATCAAATGTTTGCCCTCATTAGACTCCCCTCTGGAAGCGCTTTCACTGCAAGCTGCAGATTCCCTCCTAACAGCAAGCTTTAGGATAGGGTACTGAATTGTAACTTAACTGCGGCTAATAAGGCGATTTTGGCAAAGAGAGTATCTCCCGCAGGGAAGCTGCTACCATCAAATGTTTGCCCTCATTAGACTCCCCTCTGGAAGCGCTTTCACTGCAAGCTGCAGATTCCTTCCTAACAGCAAGATTTAGGATAGGGTACTGAATTGTAACTTACTATCGCCTAATAATGCGATTTTGGCAAAGAGAGTATCTCCCGCAGGGAAGCTGCAACCATCAAATGTTTGCCCTCGTTAGACTCCCCTCTGGAAGCGCTTTCACTGCAAGCTGCAGATTCCCTCCTAAAAGCAAGCTTTAGGATAGGGTACTGTATTGTAACTTAACTGCGGCTAAAGAGGCGATTTTGGCAAAGAGACTATCTCCCGCAGGGAAGCTGCTACCATCAAAGGTTTGCCCTCATTAGACTCCCCTCTGGAAGCGCTTTCACTGCAAGCTGCAGATTCCCTCCTAACAGCAAGCTTTAGGATAGGGTACTGAATTGTAACTTACTTTCGCCTAATAATGCGATTTTGGCAAAGAGAGTATCTCCCGCAGGGAAGCTGCTACCATCAAATATTTGCCCTCATTAGACTCCCCTCTGGAAGCGCTTTCACTGCAAGCTGCAGATTCCTTCCTAACAGCAAGCTTTAGGATAGGGTACTGAATTGTATCTTAACTGCGGCTAATACGGCGATTTTGGCAAAGAGAGTATCTCCCACAGGGAAGCTGCTACCATCAAATGTTTCCCCTCGATATACTCCCCTCTGGAAGCGCTTTCACTGCAAGCTGCAGATTCCCTCCTAACAGCAAGCTTTAGGATAGGGTACTGAATTGTAACTTACTTTCCCCTAATAATGCGATTTTGGCAAAGAGAGTATCTCCCGCAGGGAAGCTGCTACCATCAAATGTTTGCCCTCGTTAGACTCCCCTCTGGAAGCGCTTTCACTGCAAGCTGCAGATTCCCTCCTAACAGCAAGCTTTAGGATAGGGTACTGAATTGTATCTTACTTTCACCTAATAATGCGATTTTGGCAAAGAGAGTATCTCCCGCAGGGAAGCTGTTACCATCAAACGTTTGCCCTCATTAGACTCCCCTCTGGAAGCGCTTTCACTGCAAGCTGCAGATTCCCTCCTAACAGCAAGCTTTAGGATAGGGTACTGAATTGTAACTTAACTGCGGCTAATAAGGCGATTTTGGCAAAGAGAGTATCTCCCGCTGGGAAGCTGCTACCATCAAATGTTTGCCCTCATTAGACTCCCCTCTGGAAGCGCTTTCACTGCAAGCTGCAGATTCCCTCCTAACAGCAAGCTTTAGGATAGGGTACTGAATTGTAACTTACTTTCGCCTAATAATGCGATTTTGGCAAAGAGAGTATCTCCCGCAGGGAAGCTGCTACCATTAAATGTTTGCCCTCATTAGACTCCCCTCTGGAAGCGCTTTCACTGCAAGCTGCAGATTCCCTCCTAACAGCAAGCTTTAGGATAGGGTACTGAATTGTAACTTACTTTCGCCTAATAATGCGATTTTGGCAAAGAGAGTATCTCCCGCAGGGAAGCTGCTACCATCAAATGTTTGCCCTCGTTAGACTCCCCTCTGGAAGCGCTTTCACTGCAAGCTGCAGATTCCCTCCTAACAGCAAGCTTTAGTATAGGGTACTGAATTGTAACTTACTTTCGCCTAATAATGCGATTTTGGCAAAGAGAATATCTCCCGCAGGGAAGCTGCTACCATCAAATGTTTGCCTTCCTTAGACTCCCCTCTGGAAGCGCTTTCACTGCAAGCTGCAGATTCCCTCCTAACAGCAAGCTTTAGGATAGTGTACAGAATTGTATGTTAACTGCGGCTCATAAGGCGATTTTGGCAAAGAGAATATCTCCCGCAGGGAAGCTGCTACCATCAAATGTTTGCCCTCATTAGACTCCCCTCTGGAAGCGCTTTCACTGCAAGCTGCAGATTCCCTCCTAACAGCAAGCTTTAGGATAGTGTACTGAATTGTAACTTAACTGCGGCTAATGAGGCGATTTTGGCAAAGAGACTATCTCCCGCAGGGAAGCTGCTACCATCAAAGGTTTGCCCTCATTAGACTCCCCTCTGGAAGCGCTTTCACTGCAAGCTGCAGATTCCCTCCTAACAGCAAGCTTTAGGATAGGGTACTGAATTGTAACTTACTTTCGCCTAATAATGCGATTTTGGCAAAGAGAGTATCTCCCGCAGGGAAGCTGCTACCATCAAATATTTGCCCTCATTAGACTCCCCTCTGGAAGCGCTTTCACTGCAAGCTGCAGATTCCTTCCTAACAGCAAGCTTTAGGATAGGGTACTGAATTGTAACTTAACTGCGGCTAATAAGGCGATTTTGGCAAAGAGAGTATCTCCCGCAGGGAAGCTGCTACCATCAAATGTTTGCCCTCATTAGACTCCCCTCTGGAAGCGCTTTCACTGCAAGCTGCAGATTCCCTCCTAACAGCAAGCTTTAGGATAGGGTACTGAATTGTAACTTAACTGCGGCTAATACGGCGATTTTGGGAAAGAGTGTATCTCCCACAGGGAAGCTGCTACCATCAAATGTTTCCCCTCGATATACTCCCCTCTGGAAGCGCTTTCACTGCAAGCTGCAGATTCCCTCCTAACAGCAAGCTTTAGGATAGGGTACTGAATTGTAACTTACTTTCGCCTAATAATGCGATTTTGGCAAAGAGAGTATCTCCCGCAGGGAAGCTGCTACCATCAAATGTTTGCCCTCATTAGACTCCCCTCTGGAAGCGCTTTCACTGCAAGCGGCAGATTCCCTCCTAACAGCAAGCTTTAGGATAGGGTACTGAATTGTAACATAACTGCGGCTCATAAGGCGATTTTGGCAAAGAGAATATCTCCCGCAGGGAAGCTGCTACCATCAAATGTTTGCCCTCATTAGACTCCCCTCTGGAAGCGCTTTCACTGCAAGCTGCAGATTCCCTCCTAACAGCAAGCTTTAGGATAGGGTACTGAATTGTATCTTACTTTCGCATAATAATGCGATTTTGGCAAAGAGAATATCTCCCGCAGGGAAGCTGCTACCATCAAATGTTTGCCCTCATTAGACTCCCCTCTGGAAGCGCTTTCACTGCAAGCTGCAGATTCCCTCCTAACAGCAAGCTTTAGGATAGGGTACTGAATTGAAACTTACTTTCGCCTAATAATGCGATTTTGGGAAAGAGAGTATCTCCCGCAGGGAAGCTGCTACCATCGAATGTTTGCCCTCGTTAGACTTCCCTCTGGAAGTGCTTTCACTGCAAGCTGCAGATTCCCTCCTAACAGCAAGCTTTAGGATAGGGTACTGAATTGTAACTTACTTTCGCCTAATAATGTGATTATGGGAAAGAGAGTATCTCCCGCAGGGAAGCTTTTACCATCAAATGTTTGCCCTCATTAGACTCCCCTCTGGAAGCGCTTTCACTGCAAGCTGCAGATTCCCTCCTAACAGCAAGCTTTAGGACAGTGTACTGAATTGTAACATAACTGCGTCTAAAACGATGATTTTGGCAAAGAGAATATCTCCCGCAGGGAAGCTGCTACCATCAAATGTTTGCCCTCATTAGACTCCCCTCTGGAAGCGCTTTCACTGCAAGCGGCAGATTCCCACCTAACAGCAAGCTTCAGGATAGGGTACTGAATTGTAACTTACTTTCGCCTAATAATGCGATTATGGCAAAGAGAGTATCTCCCGCAGGGAAGCTGCTACCATCAAATGTTTGCCCTCATTGGACTCCCCTCTGCAATCGCTTTCACTGCAAGCTGCAGATTCCCTCCTAACAGCAAGCTTTAGGATAGGGTACTGAATTGTAATTTACTTTCTCCTAATAAGGCGATTATGGCAAAGAGAGTATCTCCCGCAGGAAAGATGCTACCATCAAATGTTTGCCCTCATTAGACTCCCCTCTGGAAGCGCTTTCACTGCAAGCAGCAGATTCCAACCTAACAGCAAGCTGTAGGACAGGGTACTGAATTGTAACTTAACTGCGTCTAATAAGGCGATATTAGCAAAGAGAATATCTCCCGCAGGGAAGCTGCTACCATCAAAAGTTTGCCCTCATTAGACTCCCCTCTGGAAGCGCTTTCACTGCAAGCTGCAGATTCCCTCCTAACAGCAAGCTTTAGGATAGGGTAATGAATTGTATGTTAACTGCGGGTCATAAGGCGATTTTGGCAAAGAGAATATCTCCCGCAGGGAAGCTGCTACCATCAAATGTTTGCCCTCATTAGACTCCCCTCTGGAAGCGCTTTCACTGCAAGCTGCAGATTCCCTCCTAACAGCAAGCTTTAGGATAGGGTACTGAATTGTAACTTAATTTCGCCTAATAATGAGATTATGGCAAAGAGAGTATCTCCCGCAGGAAAGATGCTACCATCAAATGTTTGCCCTCATTAGACTCCCCTCTGGAAGCGCTTTAACTGCAAGCGGCAGATTCCAACCTAACAGCAAGCTGTAGGACAGGGTACTGAATTGTAACTTAACTGCGTCTAATAAGGCGATATTAGCAAAGAGAATATCTCCCGCAGGGAAGCTGCTACCATCAAAAGTTTGCCCTCATTAGACTCCCCTCTGGAAGCGCTTTCACTGCAAGTGGCAGATTCCCACCTAACAGCAAGCTGTAGGACAGCGTACTGAATTGTAACTTAACTGCGTTTAATAAGGCGATTTTGGCAAAGAGAATATCTCCCGCAGGGAAGCTGCTACCATCAAATGTTTGCCCTCATTAGACTCCCCTCTGGAAGCGCTTTCACTGCAAGCGGCAGATTCCCTCCTAACAGCAAGCTTTAGGATAGGGTACTGAATTGTAACTTAAATGCGGCTAATAAGGCGATTTTGGCAAAGAGAGTATCTCCCGCAGGGAAGCTGCTACCATCAAATGTTTGCCCTCATTACACTCCCCTCTGGAAGCGCTTTCACTGCAAGCTGCAGATTCCCTCCTAACAGCAAGCTTTAGGATAGGGTACTGAATTGTAACTTACTTTCGCCTAATAATGCGATTTTAGAAAAGAGACTATCTCCCGCAGGGAAGCTGCTACCATCAAATGTTTGCCCTCATTAGACTCCCCTCTGGAAGCGCTTTCACTGCAAGCTGCAGATTCCCTCCTAACAGCAAGCTTTAGGATAGGGTACTGAATTGTAACTTACTTTCGCCTAATAATGCGATTTTGGCAAAGAGAGTATCTCCCGCAGGGAAGCTGCTATCATCAAATGTTTGCCCTCGTTAGACTTCCCTCTGGAAGTGCTTTCACTGCAAGCTGCAGATTCCCTCCTAACAGCAAGCTTTAGGATAGGGTACTGAATTGTAAGTTAACTGCGGCTAATAAGGCGATTTTGGCAAAGAGAGTATCTCCCGCAGGGAAGCTGCTACCATCAAATGTTTGCCCTCATTACACTCCCCTCTGGAAGCGCTTTCACTGCAAGCTGCAGATTCCCTCCTAACAGCAAGCTTTAGGATTGGGTACTGAATTGTAACTTACTTTCGCCTAATAATGCGATTTTGCAAAGAGAGTATCTCCCGCAGGGAAGCTGCTACCATCAAATGTTTGCCCTCATTAGACTCCCCTCTGGAAGCGCTTTCACTGCAAGCTGCAGATTCCCTCCTAACAGCAAGCTTTAGGATAGGGTACTGAATTGTAACTTAACTGCGTCTAATAAGGCGATTTTGGGAAAGAGAGTATCTCCCGCAGGGAAGCTGCTACCATAAAATATTTGCCCTCGATATACTCCCCTCTGGAAGCGCTTTCACTGCAAGCTGCAGATTCCCTCCTAACAGCAAGCTTTAGGATAGGGTACTGAATTGTAACTTACTTTCGCCTAATAAGGCGATTTTGGCAAAGAGAATATCTCCCGCAGGGAAGCTGCTACCATCAAATGTTTGCCCTCAATACAATCCCCTCTGAAAGCGCTTTCACTGCAAGCTGCAGATTCCCACCTAACAGCAAGCTTTAGGATAGGGTACTGAATTGTAACTTACTTTCGCCTAATAATGCGATTTTGGCAAAGAGAGTATCTCCCGCAGGGAAGCTGCTACCATCAAATGTTTGCCCTCATTAGACTCCCCTCTGGAAGCGCTTTCACTGCCAGCTGCAGATTCCCTCCTAACAGCAAGCTTTAGGATAGGGTACTGAATTGTAACATAACTGCGGCTCATAAGGCGATTATGTCAAAGAGAATATCTCCCGCAGGGAAGCTGCTACCATCAAATGTTTGCCCTCATTAGACTCCCCTCTGGAAGCGCTTTCACTGCAAGCTGCAGATTCCCTCCTAACAGCAAGCTTTAGGATAGGGTACTGAATTGTAACTTACTTTCGCCTAATAATGCGATTTTGGCAAAGAGAGTATCTCCCGCAGGGAAGCTGCTACCGTCAAAAGTTTCCCCTCGTTAGACACCCCTCTGGAAGTGCTTTCACTGCAAGCTGCAGATTCCCTCCTAACAGCAAGCTGTAGGACAGTGTACTGAATTGTAACATAACTGCATCTAATAAGGCGATTTTGTCAAAGAGAATATCTCCCGCAGGGAAGCTGCTACCATCAAATGTTTGCCCTCATTAGACTCCCCTCTGGAAGCGCTTTCACTGCAAGCTGCAGATTCCCACCTAACAGCAAGCTTTAGGATAGGGTACTGAATTGTAACTTAACTGCGTCTAATAAGGCGATTTTGGCAAAGAGAATATCTCCCGCAGGGAAGCTGCTACCATCAAATGTTTGCCCTCATTAGACTCCCCTCTGGAAGCGCTTTCACTGCAAGCTGCAGATTCCATCTTAACAGCAAACTTTAGGATAGGATACTGAAATGTAACTTAACTGCTGCTAATAAGGCGATTTTGGCAAAGAGAGTATCTCCCGCAGGGAAGCTGCTACCATCAAATGTTTGCCCTCATTAAACTCCCCTCTGGAAGCGCTTTCACTGCAAGCTGCAGATTCCCTCCTAACAGCAAGCTTTAGGATAGGGTACTGAATTGTAACTTACTTTCGCCTAATAATGCGATTTTGGCAAAGAGAGTATCTCCCGCAGGGAAGCTGCTACCGTCAAATGTTTGCCCTCGTTAGACTCCCCTCTGGAAGCGCTTTCACTGCAAGCTGCAGATTCCCTCCTAACAGCAAGCTTTAGGATACGGTACTGAATTGTAACTTACTTTCGCATAATAATGCGATTTTGGCAAAGAGAGTATCTCCCGCAGGGAAGCTGCTACCATCAAATGTTTGCCCTCGTTAGACTTCCCTCTGGAAGTGCTTTCACTGCAAGCTGCAGATTCCCTCCTAACAGCAAGCTTTAGGATAGGGTACTGAATTGTAACTTACTTTCGCCTAATAATGTGATTATGGGAAAGAGAGTATCTCCCGCAGGGAAGCTGCTACCATCAAATGTTTGCCCTCATTAGACTCCCCTCTGGAATCGCTTTCACTGCAAGCTGCAGATTCCCTCCTAACAGCAAGCTTTAGGATAGGTTACTGAATTGATAACTTACTTTCGCCTAATAAGGCGATTTTGGACAAGAGAATATCTCCCGCAGGGAAGCTGTTACCATCAAATGTTTGCCCTCGTTAGACTCCCCTCTGGAAGCGCTTTCACTGCAAGCTGCAGATTCCCTCCTAACAGCAAGCTTTAGGATAGGGTACTGAATTGTAAGTTAACTGCGGCTCATAAGGCGATTTTGGCAAAGAGAATATCTCCCGCAGGGAAGCTGCTACCATCAAATGTTTGCCCTCATTAGACTCCCCTCTGGAAGCGCTTTCACTGCAAGCTGCAGATTCCCTCCTAACAGCAAGCTTTAGGATAGGGTAGTGAATTGTAACTTAACTGCGGCTAATAAGGCGATTTTGGCAAAGAGACTATCTCCCGCAGGGAAGCTGCTACCATCAAATGTTTGCCCTCATTAGACTCCCCTCTGGAAGCGCTTTCACTGCAAGCTGCAGATTCCCTCCTAACAGCAAGCTTTAGGATAGGGTACTGAATTGTAACTTACTTTCGCCTAATAATGCGATTATGGCAAAGAGAGTATCTCCCGCAGGAAAGATGCTACCATCAAATGTTTGCCCTCGTTAGACTTCCCTCTGGAAGTGCTTTCACTGCAAGCTGCAGATTCCCTCCTAACAGCAAGCTTTAGGATAGGGTACTGAATTGTAACTTACTTTCGCCTAATAAGGCGATTTTGGACAAGAGAATATCTCCCGCAGGGAAGCTGTTACCATCAAATGTTTGCCCTCATTAGACTCCCCTCTGGAAGCGCTTTCACTGCAAGCTGCAGATTCCCTCCTAACAGCAAGCTTTAGGATAGGGTACTGAATTTTATGTTAACTGCGGCTAATAAGGCGATTTTGGCAAAGAGAGTATCTCCCGCAGGGAAGCTGCTACCATCAAATGTTTGCCCTCGTTACACTCCCCTCTGGAAGCGCTTTCACTGCAAGCTGCAGATTCCCTCCTAACAGCAAGCTTTAGGATAGGGTACTGAATTGTAACTTACTTTTGCCTAATAATGCGATTTTGGCAAAGAGAGTATCTACCCGCAGGGAAGCTGCTACCATCAAATGTTTGCCCTCATTAGACTCCCCTCTGGAAGCGCTTTCACTGCAAGCTGCAGATTCCCTCCTAACAGCAAGCTTTAGGATAGGGTACTGAATTGTAACTTACTTTCGCCTAATAATGCGATTGTGGAAAAGAGAGTATCTCCCGCAGGGTAGCTGCTACCATCAAATGTTTGCCCTCATTAGACTCCCCTCTGGAAGCGCTTTCACTGCAAGCTGCAGATTCCCTCCTAACAGCAAGCTTTAGGATAGGGTACTGAATTTTATGTTAACTGCGGCTAATAAGGCGATTTTGGCAAAGAGAGTATCTCCCGCAGGGAAGCTGCTACCATCAAATGTTTGCCCTCGTTACACTCCCCTCTGGAAGCGCTTTCACTGCAAGCTGCAGATTCCCTCCTAACAGCAAGCTTTAGGATAGGGTACTGAATTGTAACTTACTTTTGCCTAATAATGCGATTTTGGCAAAGAGAGTATCTACCCGCAGGGAAGCTGCTACCATCAAATGTTTGCCCTCATTAGACTCCCCTCTGGAAGCGCTTTCACTGCAAGCTGCAGATTCCCTCCTAACAGCAAGCTTTAGGATAGGGTACTGAATTGTAACTTACTTTCGCCTAATAATGCGATTGTGGAAAAGAGAGTATCTCCCGCAGGGTAGCTGCTACCATCAAATGTTTGCCCTCATTAGACTCCCCTCTGGAAGCGCTTTCACTGCAAGCTGCAGATTCCCTCCTAACAGCAAGCTTTAGGATAGGGTACTGAATTGTATCTTACTTTCGCCTAAGAATGCGATTATGGCAAAGAGAGTATCTCCCGCAGGGAAGCTGCTACCATCAAATGTTTGCCCTCATTATACTCCCCTCTGGAAGCGCTTTCACTGCAAGCTGCAGATTCCCTCCTAACAGCAAGCTTTAGGATAGGGTACTGAATTGTATCTTACTTTCGCATAAAAATGCGATTTTGGCAAAGAGAATATCTCCCGCAAGGAAGCTGCTACCATCAAATGTTTGCCCTCATTAGACTCCCCTCTGGAAGCGCTTTCACTGCAAGCTGCAGATTCCCTCCTAACAGCAAGCTTTAGGATAGGGTACTGAATTGTAACTTAACTGCGGCTAATAAGGCGATTTTGGCAAAGAGAATATATCCCGCAGGGAAGCTGCTGCCATCAAATATTTGCCCTCATTATACTCCCCTCTGGAAGCGCTTTCACTGCAAGCTGCAGATTCCCTCCTAACAGCAAGCTTTAGTATAGTGTACTGAATTGTAACTTACTTTCGCCTAATAATGCGATTTTGGCAAAGAGAGTATCTCCCACAGGGAAGCTGCTACCATCAAATGTTTGCCCTCGTTAGACTCCCCTCTGGAAGCGCTTTCACTGCAAGCTGCAGATTCCCTCCTAACAGCAAGCTTTAGGATAGGGTACTGAATTGTAACTTACTTTCGCCTAATAATGCGATTTTGGCAAAGAGAGTATCTCCCGCAGGGAAGTTGCTACCATCAAATGTTTGCCCTCATTAGACTCCCCTCTGGAAGCGCTTTCACTGCAAGCTGCAGATTCCCTCCTAACAGCAAGCTTTAGGATAGTGTACTGAATTGTAACTTAACTGCGGGTAATAAGGCGATTTTGGCAAAGAGAGTATCTCCCGCAGGGAAGCTGCTACCATCAAATGTTTGCCCTCGTTAGACTCCCCTCTGGAAGCTCTTTCACTGCAAGCTGCAGATTCCCTCCTAACAGCAAGCTTTAGGATAGGGTACTGAATTGTAAGTTAACTGTGGCTAATAACGCGATTTTGGCAAAGAGAGTATCTCCCGCAGGGAAGCTGCTACCATCAAATGTTTGCCCTCATTAGACTCCCCTCTGGAAGCGCTTTCACTGCAAGCTGCAGATTCCCTCCTAACAGCAAGCTTTAGGATAGGGTACTGAATTGTAACTTAACTGCGGCTAATAAGGCGATTTTGGTAAAGAGAGTATCTCCCGCAGGGAAGCTGCTACCATCAAATGTTTGCCCTCATTAGACTCCCCTCTGGAAGCGCTTTCACTGCAAGCTGCAGATTCCTTCCTAACAGCAAGCTTTAGGATAGGGTACTGAATTGTAACTTACTTTCGCCTAATAATGCGATTTTGGCAAAGAGAGTATCTCCCGCAGGGAAGCTGCTACCATCAAATGTTTGCCCTCGTTAGACTCCCCTCTGGAAGCGCTTTCACTGCAAGCTGCAGATTCCCTCCTAAAAGCAAGCTTTAGGATAGGGTACTGAATTGTAACTTAACTGCGGCTAATAAGGCGATTTTGGCAAAGAGAGTATCTCCCGCAGGGAAGCTGCTACCATCAAATGTTTGCCCTCATTACACTCCCCTCTGGAAGCGCTTTCACTGCAAGCTGCAGATTCCCTCCTAACAGCAAGCTTTAGGATAGGGTACTGAATTGTATCTTACTTTCGCATAATAATGCGATTTTGGCAAAGAGAATATCTCCCGCAGGGAAGCTGCTACCATCAAATGTTTGCCCTCATTAGACTCCCCTCTGGAAGCGCTTTCACTGCAAGCTGCAGATTCCCTCCTAACAGCAAGCTTTAGGATAGGGTACTGAATTGTAACTTAACTGCGGCTAATAAGGCGATTTTGGCAAAGAGACTATCTCCCGCAGGGAAGCTGCTACCATCAAATGTTTGCCCTCATTAGACTCCCCTCTGGAAGCGCTTTCACTGCAAGCTGCAGATTCCTTCCTAACAGCAAGCTTTAGGATACTGTACTGAATTGTAACTTACTTTCGCCTAATAATGCGATTGTGGCAAAGAGAGTATCTCCCGCAGGGAAGCTGCTACCACCAAATGTTTGCCCTCGTTAGACTCCCCTCTGGAAGCGCTTTCACTGCAAGCTGCAGATTCCCTCCTAACAGCAAGCTTTAGGATGGGGTACTGAATTGTAACGTACTTTCGCCTAATAATGCGATTTTGGCAAAGAGAGTATCTCCCGCAGGGAAGCTGCTACCATCAAATGTTTGCCCTCATTAGACTCCCCTCTGGAAGCGCTTTCACTGCAAGCTGCAGATTCCCTCCTAACAGCAAACTTTAGGATAGAGTACTGAATTGTAACTTACTTTCACCTAATAATGCGATTTTGGCAAAAAGAGTATCTCCCGCAGGGATGCTGCTACCATCAAATATTTGCCCTCATTAGACTCCCCTCTGGAAGCGCTTTCACTGCAAGCTGCAGATTCCCTCCTAACAGCAAGCTTTAGGATAGGGTACTGAATTGTAACTTAACTGTGGCTAATAAGGCGATTTGGCAAAGAGAGTATCTCCCGCAGGGAAGCTGCTACCATCAAATGTTTGCCCTCATTAGACTCCCCTCTGGAAGCGCTTTCACTGCAAGCTGCAGATTCCCTCCTAACAGCAAGCTTTAGGATAGGGTACTGAATTGTAACTTAACTGCGGCTAATAAGGCGATTTTGGCAAAGAGACTATCTCCCGCAGGGAAGCTGCTACCATCAAATGTTTGCCCTCATTAGACTCCCCTCTGGAAGCGCTTTCACTGCAAGCTGCAGATTCCCTCCTAACAGCAAGCTTTAGGATAGGGTACTGAATTGTAACTTAACTGCGGCTAATAAGGCGATTTTGGCAAAGAGAATATATCCCGCAGGGAAGCTGTTACCATCAAACGTTTGCCCTCATTAGACTCTCCTCTGAAAGCGCTTTCACTGCAAGCTGCAGATTCCCTGCTAACAGCAAGCTTTAGGATAGTGTACTGAATTGTAACTTAACTGCAGCTCATAAGGCGATTTTGGCAAAGAGAGTATCTCCCGCAGGGAAGCTGCTACCATCAAATGTTTGCCCTCGTTAGACTCCCCTCTGGAAGCGCTTTCACTGCAAGCTGCAGATTCCCTCCTAACAGCAAGCTTTAGGATAGGGAACTGAATTGTAACTTACTTTCGCCTAATAATGCGATTATAGCAAAGAGAGTATCTCCCGCAGAGAAGCTGCTACCATCAAATGTTTGCCCTCATTAGACTCCCCTCTGGAAGCGCTTTCACTGCAAGCTGCAGATTCCCTCCTAAAAGCAAGCTTTAGGATAGGGTACTGAATTGTATCTTACTTTCGCCTAAGAATGCGATTATGGCAAAGAGAGTATCTCCCGCAGGGAAGCTGCTACCATCAAATGTTTGCCCTCATTAGACTCCCCTCTGGAAGCGCTTTCACTGCAAGCTGCAGATTCCCTCCTAACAGCAAGCTTTAGGATAGGGTACTGAATTGTATCTTACTTTCGCCTAATAATGCGATTTTGGCAAAGAGAGTATCTCCCGCAGGGAAGCTGCTACCATCAAATGTTTGCCCTCATTAGACTCCCCTCTGGAAGCGCTTTCACTGCAAGCTGCAGATTCCCTCCTAACAGCAAGCTTTAGGATAGGGTACTGAATTGTAACTTACTTTCGCCTAATAATGCGATTTTGGCAAAGAGAATATCTCCCGCAGGGAAGCTGCTACCATCAAATGTTTGCCCTCATTAGACTCCCCTCTGGAAGCGCTTTCACTGCAAACTGCAGATTCCCTCCTAACAGCAAGCTTTAGGATAGGGTACTGAATTGTAAGTTAACTGCGGCTCATAAGGCGATTTTGGCAAAGAGAATATCTCCCGCAGGGAAGCTGCTACCATCAAATGTTTGCCCTCATTAGACTCCCCTCTGGAAGCGCTTTCACTGCAAGCTGCAGATTCCCTCCTAACAGCAAGCTTTAGGATAGGGTACTGAATTGTAACTTACTTTCGCCTAATAATGCGATTTTGGCAAAGAGAATATCTCCCGCAGGGAAGCTGCTACCATCAAATGTTTGCCCTCATTAGACTCCCCTCTGGAAGCGCTTTCACTGCAAACTGCAGATTCCCTCCTAACAGCAAGCTTTAGGATAGGGTACTGAATTGTAACTTAACTGCGGCTCATAAGGCGATTTTGGCAAAGAGAATATCTCCCGCAGGGAAGGTGCTACCATCAAATGTTTGCCCTCGTTAGACTCCCCTCTGGAAGCGCTTTCACTGCAAGCTGCAGATTCCCTCCTAACAGCAAGCTTTAGGATAGGGTACTGAATTGTAACTTAACTGCGGGTAATAAGGCGATTTTGGCAAAGAGAGTATCTCCCGCAGGGAAGCTGCTACCATCAAATATTTGCCCTCATTAGACTCCCCTCTGGAAGTGCTTTCACTGCAAGCTGCAGATTCCTTCCTAACAGCAAGATTTAGGATAGGGTACTGAATTGTATCTTAACTGCGACGAATAATGCGATTTTGGGAAAGAGAGTATCTCCCGCAGGGAAGCTGCTACCATCAAATGTTTGCCCTCGTTAGACTCCCCTCTGGAAGCGATTTCACTGCAAGCTGCAGATTCCCTCCTAACAGCAAGCTTTAGGATAGGGTACTGAATTGTAACTTACTTTCGCCTAATAATGCGATTTTGGCAAAGAGAGTATCTCCCGCAGGGAAGCAGCTACCATCAAATGTTTGCCCTCATTAGACTCCCCTCTGGAAGCGCTTTCACTGCAAGCTGCAGATTCCCACCTAACAGCAAGCTTTAGGATAGGGTACTGAATTGTAACTTAACTGCGGCTAATAAGGCGATTATGGCAAAGAGAGTACCTCCCGCAGGGAAGCTGCTACCATCAAATATTTGCCCTCGTTAGACTCCCCTCTGGAAGCGCTTTCACTGCAAGCTGCAGATTCCCTCCTAACAGCAAGCTTTAGGATAGGGTACTGAATTGTAACTTACTTTCGCCTAATAATGCGATTTTGGCAAAGAGAGTATCTCCCGCAGGGAAGCTGCTACCATCAAATGTTTGCCCTCGTTAGACTCCCCTCTGGAAGCGCTTTCACTGCAAGCTGCAGATTCCCTCCTAACAGCAAGCTTTAGGATAGGGTACTGAATTGTATCTTACTTTAGCCTAAGAATGCGATTATGGCAAAGAGAGTATCTCCCGCAGGGAAGCTGCTACCATCAAATGTTTGCCCTCATTATACTGCCCTCTGGAAGCGCTTTCACTGCAAGCTGCAGATTCCCTCCTAACAGCAAGCTTTAGGATAGGGTACTGAATTGTATCTTACTTTCGCCTAATAATGCGATTTTGGCAAAGAGAATATCTCCCGCAGGGAAGCTGCTACCATCAAATGTTTGCCCTCGTTAGACTCCCCTCTGGAAGCGCTTTCACTGCAAGCTGCAGATTCCCTCCTAACAGCAAGCTTTAGGATAGGGTACTGAATTGTATCTTACTTTCGCCTAATAATGCGATTTTTGCAAAGAGAATATCTCCCGCAGGGAAGCTGCTACCATCAAATGTTTGCCCTCGTTAGACTCCCCTCTGGAAGCGCTTTCACTGCAAGCTGCAGATTCCCTCCTAACAGCAAGCTTTAGGATAGGGTACTGAATTGTAACTTACTTTCGCCTAATAATGCGATTTTGGCAAAGAGAGTATCTCCCGCATGGAAGTTGCTACCATCAAATGTTTGCCCTCCTTAGACTCCCCTCTGGAAGCGCTTTCACTGCAAGCTGCAGATTCCCTCCTAACAGCAAGCTTTAGGATAGGGTACTGAATTGTAACTTAACTGCGGCTAATAAGGCGATTTTGGCAAAGAGACTATCTCCCGCAGGGAAGCTGCTACCATCAAATGTTTGCCCTCATTAGACTCCCCTCTGGAAGCGCTTTCACTGCAAGCTGCAGATTCCCTCCTAACAGCAAGCTTTAGGATAGGGTACTGAATTGTAACTTACTTTCGCCTAATAATGCAATTTTGGCAAAGAGAGTATCTCCCGCAGGGAAGCTGCTACCATCAAATGTTTGCCCTCATTAGACTCCCCTCTGGAAGCGCTTTCACTGCAAGCTGCAGATTCCCTCCTAACAGCAAGCTTTAGGATAGAGTACTGAATTGTAACTTACTTTCGCCTAATAAAGCGATTTTGGCAAAGAGAGTATCTCCCGCAGGGAAGCTGCTACCATCAAATGTTTGCCCTCATTAGACTCCCCTCTGGAAGCGCTTTCACTGCAAGCTGCAGATTCCCTCCTAACAGCAAGCTTTAGGATAGTGTACTGAATTGTAACTTAACTGCGGGTAATAAGGCGATTTTGGCAAAGAGAGTATCTCCCGCAGGGAAGCTGCTACCATCAAATGTTTGCCCTCGTTAGACTCCCCTCTGGAAGCTCTTTCACTGCAAGCTGCAGATTCCCTCCTAACAGCAAGCTTTAGGATAGGGTACTGAATTGTAAGTTAACTGCGGCTAATAACGCGATTTTGGCAAAGAGAGTATCTCCCGCAGGGAAGCTGCTACCATCAAATGTTTGCCCTCATTAGACTCCCCTCTGGAAGTGCTTTCACTGCAAGCTGCAGATTCCCTCCTAACAGCAAGCTTTAGGATAGGGTACTGAATTGTAACTTAACTGCGGCTAATAATGCGATTTTGGTAAAGAGAGTATCTCCCGCAGGGAAGCTGCTACCATCAAATGTTTGCCCTCATTAGACTCCCCTCTGGAAGCGCTTTCACTGCAAGCTGCAGATTCCTTCCTAACAGCAAGCTTTAGGATAGGGTACTGAATTGTAACTTACTTTCGCCTAATAATGCGATTTTGGCAAAGAGAGTATCTCCCGCAGGGAAGGTGCTACCATCAAATGTTTGCCCTCGTTAGACTCCCCTCTGGAAGCGCTTTCACTGCAAGCTGCAGATTCCCTCCTAAAAGCAAGCTTTAGGATAGGGTACTGAATTGTAACTTAACTGCGGCTAATAAGGCGATTTTGGCAAAGAGAGTATCTCCCGCAGGGAAGCTGCTACCATCAAATGTTTGCCCTCATTAGACTCCCCTCTGGAAGCGCTTTCACTGCAAGCTGCAGATTCCCTCCTAACAGCAAGCTTTAGGATAGGGTACTGAATTGTATCTTACTTTCGCATAATAATGCGATTTTGGCAAAGAGAATATCTCCCGCAGGGAAGCTGCTACCATCAAATGTTTGCCCTCATTAGACTCCCCTCTGGAAGCGCTTTCACTGCAAGCTGCAGATTCCCTCCTAACAGCAAGCTTTAGGATAGGGTACTGAATTGTAAGTTAACTGCGGCTAATAAGGCGATTTTGGCAAAGAGAATATCTCCCGCAGGGAAGCTGCTACCATAAAATGTTTGCCCTCATTAGACTCCCCTCTGGAAGCGCTTTCACTGCAAGCTGTAGATTCCCTCCTAACAGCAAGCTTTAGGATAGGGTACTGAATTGTAACTTAACTGCGTCTAATAAGGCGATTTTGGCAAAGAGAGTATCTCCCGCAGGGAAGCTGCTACCATCAAATGTTTGCCCTCATTAGACTCCCCTCTGGAAGCGCTTTCACTGCAAGCTGCTGATTCCTTCCTAACAGCAAGCTTTAGGATAGGGTACTGAATTGTAACTTAACTTCGGCTAATAAGGCGATTTTGGCAAAGAGAGTATCTCCCGCAGGGAAGCTGCTACCATCAAATGTTTGCCCTCGTTAGACTCCCCTCTGGAAGTGCTTTCACTGCAAGCTGCAGATTCCCTCCTAACAGCAAGCTTTAGGATAGGGTACTGAATTGTAACTTACTTTCGCCTAGTAATGCGATTTTGGCAAAGAGAGTATCTCCCGCAGGGAAGCTGCTACCATCAAATGTTTGCCCTCATTAGACTCCCCTCTGGAAGCGCTTTCACTGCAAGCTGCAGATTCCCTCCTAACAGCAAGCTTTAGGATAGGGTACTGAATTGTAACTTAACTGCGGCTAATAAGGCGATTTTGGCAAAGAGACTATCTCCCGCAGGGAAGCTGCTACCATCAAATGTTTGCCCTCATTAGACTCCCCTCTGGAAGCGCTTTCACTGCAAGCTGCAGATTCCTTCCTAACAGCAAGCTTTAGGATAGGGTACTGAATTGTAACTTACTTTCGCCTAATAATGCGATTTTGGCAAAGAGAGTATCTCCCGCAGGGAAGCTGCTACCATCAAATGTTTGCCCTCGTTAGAATCCCCTCTGGAAGCGCTTTCACTGCAAGCTGCAGATTCCCTCCTAACAGCAAGCTTTAGGATAGGGTACTGAATTGTAACTTACTTTCGCCTAATAATGCGATTTTGGCAAAGAGAGTATCTCCCGCAGGGAAGCTGCTACCATCAAATGTTTGCCCTCATTAGACTCCCCTCTGGAAGCGCTTTCACTGCAAGCTGCAGATTCCCTCCTAACAGCAAACTTTAGGATAGAGTACTGAATTGTAAATTACTTTCGCCAAATAAAGCGATTTTGGAAAAGAGAGTATCTCCCGCAGGGATGCTGCTACCATCAAATATTTGCCCTCATTAGACTCCCCTCTGGAAGCGCTTTCACTGCAAGCTGCAGATTCCCTCCTAACAGCAAGCTTTAGAATAGGGTACTGAATTGTAACTTAACTGCGGCTAATAAGGCGATTTTGGCAAAGAGAGTATCTCCCGCAGGGAAGCTGCTACCATCAAATGTTTGCCCTCATTAGACTCCCCTCTGGAAGCGCTTTCACTGCAAGCTGCAGATTCCCTCCTAACAGCAAGCTTTAGCATAGGGTACTGAATTGTAACTTATTTTCGCCTAATAATGCGATTTTGGCAAAGAGAGTATCTCCCGCAGGGAAGCTGCTACCATCAAATGTTTGCCCTCGTTAGACTCCCCTCTGGAAGTGCTTTCACTGCAAGCTGCAGATTCCCTCCTAACAGCAAGCTTTAGGATAGGGTACTGAATTGTATCTTACTTTCGCCTAATAATGCGATTTTGGGAAAGAGAGTATCTCCCGCAGGGAAGCTGCTACCATCAAATGTTTGCCCTCATTAGACTCCCCTCTGGAAGCGCTTTCACTGCAAGCTGCAGATTCCCTCCTAACAGCAAGCTTTAGGATAGGGTACTGAATTGTAACTTACTTTCGCCTAATAATGCGATTTTGGCAAAGAGAGTATCTCCCGCAGGGAAGCTGCTACCATCAAATGTTTGCCCTCATTAGACTCCCCTCTGGAAGCGCTTTCACTGCAAGCTGCAGATTCCCTCCTAACAGCAAGCTTTAGGATAGGGTACTGAATTGAATCTTAACTGCGGCTAATAAGGTGATTATGGCAAAGAGAGTATCTCCCACAGGGAAGCTGCTACCGTCAAATGTTTGCCCTCATTAGACTCCCCTCTGGAAGCGCTTTCACTGCAAGCTGCAGATTCCCTCCTAACAGCAAGCTTTAGGATAGGGTACTGAATTGTATCTTACTTTCGCCTATTAATGCGATTTTGGCAAAGAGAGTATCTCCCGCAGGGAAGCTGCTACCATCAAATGTTTGCCCTCGTTAGACTCCCCTCTGGAAGTGCTTTCACTGCAAGCTGCAGATTCCCTCCTAACAGCAAGCTTTAGGATAGGGTACTGAATTGTAACTTACTTTCGCCTAATAATGCGATTTTGGCAAAGAGAGTATCTCCCGCAGGGATGCTGTTACCATCAAATGTTTGCCCTCATTAGACTCCCCTCTGGAAGCGCTTTCACTGCAAGCTGCAGATTCCCTCCTAACTGCAAGCTGTAGGACAGTGTACTGAATTGTAACATAACTGCGTCTAATAAGGCGATTATGGCAAAGAGAGTATCTCCCGCAGGGAAGGTGCTACCATCAAATGTTTGCCCTCGTTAGACTCCCCTCTGGAAGCGCTTTCACTGCAAGCTGCAGATTCCCTCCTAACAGCAAGCTTTAGGATAGGGTACTGAATTGTAACTTAACTGCGGGTAATAAGGCGATTTTGGCAAAGAGAGTATCTCCCGCAGGGAAGCTGCTACCATCAAATATTTGCCCTCATTAGACTCCCCTCTGGAAGTGCTTTCACTGCAAGCTGCAGATTCCTTCCTAACAGCAAGATTTAGGATAGGGTACTGAATTGTATCTTAACTGCGACGAATAATGCGATTTTGGGAAAGAGAGTATCTCCCGCAGGGAAGCTGCTACCATCAAATGTTTGCCCTCGTTAGACTCCCCTCTGGAAGCGATTTCACTGCAAGCTGCAGATTCCCTCCTAACAGCAAGCTTTAGGATAGGGTACTGAATTGTAACTTACTTTCGCCTAATAATGCGATTTTGGCAAAGAGAGTATCTCCCGCAGGGAAGCAGCTACCATCAAATGTTTGCCCTCATTAGACTCCCCTCTGGAAGCGCTTTCACTGCAAGCTGCAGATTCCCACCTAACAGCAAGCTTTAGGATAGGGTACTGAATTGTAACTTAACTGCGGCTAATAAGGCGATTATGGCAAAGAGAGTACCTCCCGCAGGGAAGCTGCTACCATCAAATGTTTGCCCTCATTAGACTCCCCTCTGGAAGCGCTTTCACTGCAAGCTGCAGATTCCCTCCTAACAGCAAGCTTTAGGATAGGGTACTGAATTGTAACTTACTTTCGCCTAATAATGCGATTTTGGCAAAGAGAGTATCTCCCGCAGGGAAGCTGCTACCATCAAATGTTTGCCCTCATTAGACTCCCCTCTGGAAGCGCTTTCACTGCAAGCTGCAGATTCCCTCCTAACAGCAAGCTTTAGGATAGGGTACTGAATTGTATCTTACTTTAGCCTAAGAATGCGATTATGGCAAAGAGAGTATCTCCCGCAGGGAAGCTGCTACCATCAAATGTTTGCCCTCATTATACTGCCCTCTGGAAGCGCTTTCACTGCAAGCTGCAGATTCCCTCCTAACAGCAAGCTTTAGGATAGGGTACTGAATTGTATCTTACTTTCGCCTAATAATGCGATTTTGGCAAAGAGAGTATCTCCCGCAGGGAAGCTGCTACCATCAAATGTTTGCCCTCATTAGACTCCCCTCTGGAAGCGCTTTCACTGCAAGCTGCAGATTCCCTCCTAACAGCAAGCTTTAGGATAGGGTACTGAATTGTATCTTACTTTAGCCTAAGAATGCGATTATGGCAAAGAGAGTATCTCCCGCAGGGAAGCTGCTACCATCAAATGTTTGCCCTCATTAGACTCCCCTCTGGAAGCGCTTTCACTGCAAGCTGCAGATTCCCTCCTAACAGCAAGCTTTAGGATAGGGTACTGAATTGTAACTTACTTTCGCCTAATAATGCAATTTTGGCAAAGAGAGTATCTCCCGCAGGGAAGCTGCTACCATCAAATGTTTGCCCTCATTAGACTCCCCTCTGGAAGCGCTTTCACTGCAAGCTGCAGATTCCCTCCTAACAGCAAGCTTTAGGATAGAGTACTGAATTGTAACTTACTTTCGCCTAATAAAGCGATTTTGGCAAAGAGAGTATCTCCCGCAGGGAAGCTGCTACCATCAAATGTTTGCCCTCATTAGACTCCCCTCTGGAAGCGCTTTCACTGCAAGCTGCAGATTCCCTCCTAACAGCAAGCTTTAGGATAGTGTACTGAATTGTAACTTAACTGCGGGTAATAAGGCGATTTTGGCAAAGAGAGTATCTCCCGCAGGGAAGCTGCTACCATCAAATGTTTGCCCTCGTTAGACTCCCCTCTGGAAGCGCTTTCACTGCAAGCTGCAGATTCCTTCCTAACAGCAAGCTTTAGGATAGGGTACTAAATTGTAACTTACTTTCGCCTAATAATGCGATTTTGGCAAAGAGAGTATCTCCCGCAGGGAAGGTGCTACCATCAAATGTTTGCCCTCGTTAGACTCCCCTCTGGAAGCGCTTTCACTGCAAGCTGCAGATTCCCTCCTAAAAGCAAGCTTTAGGATAGGGTACTGAATTGTAACTTAACTGCGGCTAATAAGGCGATTTTGGCAAAGAGAGTATCTCCCGCAGGGAAGCTGCTACCATCAAATGTTTGCCCTCATTACACTCCCCTCTGGAAGCGCTTTCACTGCAAGCTGCAGATTCCCTCCTAACAGCAAGCTTTAGGATAGGGTACTGAATTGTAAGTTAACTGCGGCTAATAAGGCGATTTTGGCAAAGAGAATATCTCCCGCAGGGAAGCTGCTACCATCAAATGTTTGCCCTCATTAGACTCCCCTCTGGAAGCGCTTTCACTGCAAGCTGTAGATTCCCTCCTAACAGCAAGCTTTAGGATAGGGTACTGAATTGTAACTTAACTGCGGTTAATAAGGCGATTTTGGCAAAGAGAGTATCTCCCGCAGGGAAGCTGCTACCATCAAATGTTTGCCCTCATTAGACTCCCCTCTGGAAGCGCTTTCACTGCAAGCTGCTGATTCCTTCCTAACAGCAAGCTTTAGGATAGGGTACTGAATTGTAACTTAACTTCGGCTAATAAGGCGATTTTGGCAAAGAGAGTATCTCCCGCAGGGAAGCTGCTACCATCAAATGTTTGCCCTCGTTAGACTCCCCTCTGGAAGTGCTTTCACTGCAAGCTGCAGATTCCCTCCTAACAGCAAGCTTTAGGATAGGGTACTGAATTGTAACCTACTTTCGCCTAGTAATGCGATTTTGGCAAAGAGAGTATCTCCCGCAGGGAAGCTGCTACCATCAAATGTTTGCCCTCATTAGACTCCCCTCTGGAAGCGCTTTCACTGCAAGCTGCAGATTCCCTCCTAACAGCAAGCTTTAGGATAGAGTACTGAATTGTAACTTACTTTCGCCTAATAAAGCGATTTTGGCAAAGAGAGTATCTCCCGCAGGGAAGCTGCTACCATCAAATGTTTGCCCTCATTAGACTCCCCTCTGGAAGCGCTTTCACTGCAAGCTGCAGATTCCCTCCTAACAGCAAGCTTTAGGATAGTGTACTGAATTGTAACTTAACTGCGGGTAATAAGGCGATTTTGGCAAAGAGAGTATCTCCCGCAGGGAAGCTGCTACCATCAAATGTTTGCCCTCGTTAGACTCCCCTCTGGAAGCGCTTTCACTGCAAGCTGCAGATTCCTTCCTAACAGCAAGCTTTAGGATAGGGTACTAAATTGTAACTTACTTTCGCCTAATAATGCTATTTTGGCAAAGAGAGTATCTCCCGCAGGGAAGATGCTACCATCAAATGTTTGCCCTCGTTAGACTCCCCTCTGGAAGCGCTTTCACTGCAAGCTGCAGATTCCCTCCTAAAAGCAAGCTTTAGGATAGGGTACTGAATTGTAACTTAACTGCGGCTAATAAGGCGATTTTGGCAAAGAGAGTATCTCCCGCAGGGAAGCTGCTACCATCAAATGTTTGCCCTCATTACACTCCCCTCTGGAAGCGCTTTCACTGCAAGCTGCAGATTCCCTCCTAACAGCAAGCTTTAGGATAGGGTACTGAATTGTATCTTACTTTCGCATAATAATGCGATTTTGGCAAAGAGAATATCTCCCGCAGGGAAGCTGCTACCATCAAATGTTTGCCCTCATTAGACTCCCCTCTGGAAGCGCTTTCACTGCAAGCTGCAGATTCCCTCCTAACAGCAAGCTTTAGGATAGGGTACTGAATTGTAAGTTAACTGCGGCTAATAAGGCGATTTTGGCAAAGAGAATATCTCCCGCAGGGAAGCTGCTACCATAAAATGTTTGCCCTCATTAGACTCCCCTCTGGAAGCGCTTTCACTGCAAGCTGTAGATTCCCTCCTAACAGCAAGCTTTAGGATAGGGTACTGAATTGTAACTTAACTGCGGTTAATAAGGCGATTTTGGCAAAGAGAGTATCTCCCGCAGGGAAGCTGCTACCATCAAATGTTTGCCCTCATTAGACTCCCCTCTGGAAGCGCTTTCACTGCAAGCTGCTGATTCCTTCCTAACAGCAAGCTTTAGGATAGGGTACTGAATTGTAACTTAACTTCGGCTAATAAGGCGATTTTGGCAAAGAGAGTATCTCCCGCAGGGAAGCTGCTACCATCAAATGTTTGCCCTCGTTAGACTCCCCTCTGGAAGTGCTTTCACTGCAAGCTGCAGATTCCCTCCTAACAGCAAGCTTTAGGATAGGGTACTGAATTGTAACTTACTTTCGCCTAGTAATGCGATTTTGGCAAAGAGAGTATCTCCCGCAGGGAAGCTGCTACCATCAAATGTTTGCCCTCATTAGACTCCCCTCTGGAAGCGCTTTCACTGCAAGCTGCAGATTCCCTCCTAACAGCAAGCTTTAGGATAGGGTACTGAATTGTAACTTAACTGCAGCTAATAAGGCGATTTTGGCAAAGAGACTATCTCCCGCAGGGAAGATGCTACCATCAAATGTTTGCCCTCATTAGACTCCCCTCTGGAAGCGCTTTCACTGCAAGCTGCAGATTCCTTCCTAACAGCAAGCTTTAGGATAGGGTACTGAATTGTAACTTACTTTCGCCTAATAATGCGATTTTGGCAAAGAGAGTATCTCCCGCAGGGAAGCTGCTACCATCAAATGTTTGCCCTCGTTAGAATCCCCTCTGGAAGCGCTTTCACTGCAAGCTGCAGATTCCCTCCTAACAGCAAGCTTTAGGATAGGGTACTGAATTGTAACTTACTTTCGCCTAATAATGCGATTTTGGCAAAGAGAGTATCTCCCGCAGGGAAGCTGCTACCATCAAATGTTTGCCCTCATTAGACTCCCCTCTGGAAGCGCTTTCACTGCAAGCTGCAGATTCCCTCCTAACAGCAAACTTTAGGATAGAGTACTGAATTGTAACTTACTTTCGCCTAATAAAGCGATTTTGGAAAAGAGAGTATCTCCCGCAGGGATGCTGCTACCATCAAATATTTGCCCTCATTAGACTCCCCTCTGGAAGCGCTTTCACTGCAAGCTGCAGATTCCCTCCTAACAGCAAGCTTTAGAATAGGGTACTGAATTGTAACTTAACTGCGGATAATAAGGCGATTTTGGCAAAGAGAGTATCTCCCGCAGGGAAGCTGCTACCATCAAATGTTTGCCCTCATTAGACTCCCCTCTGGAAGCGCTTTCACTGCAAGCTGCAGATTCCCTCCTAACAGCAAGCTTTAGCATAGGGTACTGAATTGTAACTTATTTTCGCCTAATAATGCGATTTTGGCAAAGAGAGTATCTCCCGCAGAGAAGCTGCTACCATCAAATGTTTGCCCTCGTTAGACTCCCCTCTGGAAGTGCTTTCACTGCAAGCTGCAGATTCCCTCCTAACATCAAGCTTTAGGATAGGGTACTGAATTGTATCTTACTTTCGCCTAATAATGCGATTTTGGGAAAGAGAGTATCTCCCGCGGGGAAGCTGCTACCATCAAATGTTTGCCCTCATTAGACTCCCCTCTGGAAGCGCTTTCACTGCAAGCTGCAGATTCCCTCCTAACAGCAAGCTTTAGGATAGGGTACTGAATTGTAACTTACTTTCGCCTAATAATGCGATTGTGGCAAAGAGAGTATCTCCCGCAGGGAAGCTGCTAACTTCAAATGTTTGCCCTCATTAGACTCCCCTCTGGAAGTGCTTTCATTGCAAGCTGCAGATTCCCTCCTAACAGCAAGCTTTAGGATAGGGTACTGAATTGTAACTTAACTGCGGCTAATAAGGCGATTTTGGCAAAGAGAGTATCTCCCGCAGGGAAGCTGCTACCATCAAATGTTTGCCCTCATTAGACTCACCTCTGGAAGCGCTTTCACTGCAAGCTGCAGATTCCCTCCTAACAGCAAGCTTTAGGATAGTGTACTGAATTGTAACTTACTTTCGACTAATAATGCGATTTTGGCAAAGAGAGTATCTCCCGCAGGGAAGCTGCTACCATCAAATGTTTGCCCTCATTAGACTCCCCTCTGGAAGCGCTTTCACTGCAAGCTGCAGATTCCCTCCTAACAGCAAGCTTTAGGATAGGGTACTGAATTGTAAGTTAACTGCGGCTAATAAGGCGATTTTGGCAAAGAGAATATCTCCCGCAGGGAAGCTGCTACCATCAAATGTTTGCCCTCATTAGACTCCCCTCTGGAAGCGCTTTCACTGCAAGCTGCAGATTCCCTCCTAACAGCAAGCTTTAGGATAGGGTACTGAATTGTAACTTACTTTCGCCTAATAATGCGATTTTGGCAAAGAGAGTATCTCCCGCAGGGAAGCTGCTACCATCAAATGTTTGCCCTCGTTAGACTCCCCTCTGGAAGCGCTTTCACTGCAAGCTGCAGATTCCCTCCTAACAGCAAGCTTTAGGATAGGGTACTGAATTGTAACTTACTTTCGCCTAATAATGCGATTTTGGCAAAGAGACTATAACTCGCAGGGAAGCTGCTGCCACCAAATGTTTGCCCTCATTAGACTCCCCTGTGGAAGCGCTTTCACTGCAAGCTGCAGATTCCCTCCTAACAGCAAGCTTTAGGATAGAGTACTGAATTGTAACTTACTTTCGCCTAAAAAAGCGATTCTGGCAAAGAGAGTATCTCCCGCAGGGAAGCTGCTACCATCAAATGTTTGCCCTCATTAGACTCCCCTCTGGAAGCGCTTTCACTGCAAGCTGCAGATTCCCTCCTAACAGCAAGCTTTAGGATAGTGTACTGAATTGTAACTTAACTGCGGGTAATAAGGCGATTTTGGCAAAGAGAGTATCTCCCGCAGGGAAGCTGCTACCATCAAATGTTTGCCCTCGTTAGACTCCCCTCTGGAAGCTCTTTCACTGCAATCTGCAGATTCCCTCCTAACAGCAAGCTTTAGGATAGGGTACTGAATTGTAAGTTAACTGCGGCTAATAACGCGATTATGGCAAAGAGAGTATCTCCCGCAGGGAAGCTGCTACCATCAAATGTTTGCCCTCATTAGACTCCCCTCTGGAAGCGCTTTCACTGCAAGCTGCAGATTCCCTCCTAAAAGCAAGCTTTAGGATAGGGTACTGAATTGTAACTTAACTGCGGGTAATAAGGCGATTTTGGCAAAGAGAGTATCTCCCGCAGGGAAGCTGCTACCATCAAATGTTTGCCCTCATTACACTCCCCTCTGGAAGCGCTTTCACTGCAAGCTGCAGATTCCCTCCTAACAGCAAGCTTTAGGATAGGGTACTGAATTGTATCTTACTTTCGCATAATAATGCGATTTTGGCAAAGAGAATATCTCCCGCAGGGAAGCTGCTACCATCAAATGTTTGCCCTCATTAGACTCCCCTCTGGAAGCGCTTTCACTGCAAGCTGCAGATTCCCTCCTAACAGCAAGCTTTAGGATAGGGTACTGAATTGTAAGTTAACTGCGGCTAATAAGGCGATTTTGGCAAAGAGAATATCTCCCGCAGGGAAGCTGCTACCATAAAATGTTTGCCCTCATTAGACTCCCCTCTGGAAGCGCTTTCACTGCAAGCTGTAGATTCCCTCCTAACAGCAAGCTTTAGGATAGGGTACTGAATTGTAACTTAACTGCGGTTAAAAAGGCGATTTTGGCAAAGAGAGTATCTCCCGCAGGGAAGCTGCTACCATCAAATGTTTGCCCTCATTAGACTCCCCTCTGGAAGCGCTTTCACTGCAAGCTGCTGATTCCTTCCTAACAGCAAGCTTTAGGATAGGGTACTGAATTGTAACTTAACTTCGGCTAATAAGGCGATTTTGGCAAAGAGAGTATCTCCCGCAGGGAAGCTGCTACCATCAAATGTTTGCCCTCGTTAGACTCCCCTCTGGAAGTGCTTTCACTGCAAGCTGCAGATTCCCTCCTAACAGCAAGCTTTAGGATAGGGTACTGAATTGTAACTTACTTTCGCCTAGTAATGCGATTTTGGCAAAGAGAGTATCTCCCGCAGGGAAGCTGCTACCATCAAATGTTTGCCCTCATTAGACTCCCCTCTGGAAGCGCTTTCACTGCAAGCTGCAGATTCCCTCCTAACAGCAAGCTTTAGGATAGGGTACTGAATTGTAACTTACTTTCGCCTATTAATGCGATTTTGGCAAAGAGACTATCTCCCGCAGGGAAGCTGCTACCATCAAATGTTTGCCCTCATTAGACTCCCCTCTGGAAGCGCTTTCACTGCAAGCTGCAGATTCCTTCCTAACAGCAAGCTTTAGGATAGGGTACTGAATTGTAACTTACTTTCGCCTAATAATGCGATTTTGGCAAAGAGAGTATCTCCCGCAGGGAAGCTGCTACCACCAAATGTTTGCCCTCGTTAGAATCCCCTCTGGAAGCGCTTTCACTGCAAGCTGCAGATTCCCTCCTAACAGCAAGCTTTAGGATAGGGTACTGAATTGTAACTTACTTTCGCCTAATAATGCGATTTTGGCAAAGAGAGTATCTCCCGCAGGGATGCTGCTACCATCAAATATTTGCCCTCATTAGACTCCCCTCTGGAAGCGCTTTCACTGCAAGCTGCAGATTCCCTCCTAACAGCAAACTTTAGGATAGAGTACTGAATTGTATCTTACTTTCGCCTAATAAAGCGATTTTGGAAAAGAGAGTATCTCCCGCAGGGATGCTGCTACCATCAAATATTTGCCCTCATTAGACTCCCCTCTGGAAGCGCTTTCACTGCAAGCTGCAGATTCCCTCCTAACAGCAAGCTTTAGAATAGGGTACTGAATTGTAACTTAACTGCGGCTAATAAGGCGATTTTGGCAAAGAGAGTATCTCCCGCTGGGAAGCTGCTACCATCAAATGTTTGCCCTCATTAGACTCCCCTCTGGAAGCGCTTTCACTGCAAGCTGCAGATTCCCTCCTAACAGCAAGCTTTAGCATAGGGTACTGAATTGTAACTTACTTTCGCCTAATAATGCGATTTTGGCAAAGAGAGTATCTCCCGCAGGGAAGCTGCTACCATCAAATGTTTGCCCTCGTTAGACTCCCCTCTGGAAGTGCTTTCACTGCAAGCTGCAGATTCCCTCCTAACATCAAGCTTTAGGATAGGGTACTGAATTGTATCTTACTTTCGCCTAATAATGCGATTTTGGGAAAGAGAGTATCTCCCGCAGGGAAGCTGCTACCATCAAATGTTTGCCCTCATTAGACTCCCCTCTGGAAGCGCTTTCACTGCAAGCTGCAGATTCCCTCCTAACAGCAAGCTTTAGGATAGGGTACTGAATTGTAACTTACTTTCGCCTAATAATGCGATTGTGGCAAAGAGAGTATCTCCCGCAGGGAAGCTGCTAACTTCAAATGTTTGCCCTCATTAGACTCCCCTCTGGAAGCGCTTTCATTGCAAGCTGCAGATTCCCTCCTAACAGCAAGCTTTAGGATAGGGTACTGAATTGTAACTTAACTGCGGCTAATAAGGCGATTTTGGCAAAGAGAGTATCTCCCGCAGGGAAGCTGCTACCATCAAATGTTTGCCCTCATTAGACTCCCCTCTGGAAGCGCTTTCACTGCAAGCTGCAGATTCCCTCCTAACAGCAAGCTTTAGGATAGTGTACTGAATTGTAACTTACTTTCGGCTAATAAGGCGATTTTGGCAAAGAGAATATCTCCCGCAGGGAAGCTGCTACCATCAAATGTTTGCCCTCATTAGACTCCCCTCTGGAAGCGCTTTCACTGCAAGCTGCAGATTCCCTCCTAACAGCAAGCTTTAGGATAGGGTACTGAATTGTAAGTTAACTGCGGCTAATAAGGCGATTTTGGCAAAGAGAATATCTCCCGCAGGGAAGCTGCTACCATCAAATGTTTGCCCTCCTTAGACTCCCCTCTGGAAGCGCTTTCACTGCAAGCTGCAGATTCCCTCCTAACAGCAAGCTTTAGGATAGGGTACTGAATTGTAACTTACTTTCGCCTAGTAATGCGATTTTGGCAAAGAGAGTATCTCCCGCAGGGAAGCTGCTACCATCAAATGTTTGCCCTCGTTAGACTCCCCTCTGGAAGCGCTTTCACTGCAAGCTGCAGATTCCCTCCTAACAGCAAGCTTTAGGATAGGGTACTGAATTGTAACTTACTTTCGCCTAATAATGCGATTTTGGCAAAGAGACTATAACTCGCAGGGAAGCTGCTGCCACCAAATGTTTGCCCTCATTAGACTCCCCTGTGGAAGCGCTTTCACTGCAAGCTGCAGATTCCCTCCTAACAGCAAGCTTTAGGATAGAGTACTGAATTGTAACTTACTTTCGCCTAAAAAAGCGATTCTGGCAAAGAGAGTATCTCCCGCAGGGAAGCTGCTACCATCAAATGTTTGCCCTCATTAGACTCCCCTCTGGAAGCGCTTTCACTGCAAGCTGCAGATTCCCTCCTAACAGCAAGCTTTAGGATAGTGTACTGAATTGTAACTTAACTGCGGGTAATAAGGCGATTTTGGCAAAGAGAGTATCTCCCGCAGGGAAGCTGCTACCATCAAATGTTTGCCCTCGTTAGACTCCCCTCTGGAAGCTCTTTCACTGCAATCTGCAGATTCCCTCCTAACAGCAAGCTTTAGGATAGGGTACTGAATTGTATCTTACTTTCGCATAATAATGCGATTTTGGCAAAGAGAATATCTCCCGCAGGGAAGCTGCTACCATCAAATGTTTGCCCTCATTAGACTCCCCTCTGGAAGCGCTTTCACTGCAAGCTGCAGATTCCCTCCTAACAGCAAGCTTTAGGATAGGGTACTGAATTGTAAGTTAACTGCGGCTAATAAGGCGATTTTGGCAAAGAGAATATCTCCCGCAGGGAAGCTGCTACCATAAAATGTTTGCCCTCATTAGACTCCCCTCTGGAAGCGTTTTCACTGCAAGCTGTAGATTCCCTCCTAACTGCAAGCTTTAGGATAGGGTACTGAATTGTAAGTTAACTGCGGTTAATAAGGCGATTTTGGCAAAGAGAGTATCTCCCGCAGGGAAGCTGCTACCATCAAATGTTTGCCCTCATTAGACTCCCCTCTGGAAGCGCTTTCACTGCAAGCTGCAGATTCCCTCCTAACAGCAAGCTTTAGGATAGGGTACTGAATTGTAAGTTAACTGCGGCTAATAAGGCGATTTTGGTAAAGAGAGTATCTCCCGCAGGGAAGCTGCTACCATCAAATGTTTGCCCTCATTAGACTCCCCTCTGGAAGTGCTTTCACTGCAAGCTGCAGATTCCCTCCTAACAGCAAGCTTTAGGATAGGGTACTGAATTGTAACTTAACTGCGGTTAATAAGGCGATTTTGGCAAAGAGAGTATCTCCCGCAGGGAAGCTGCTACCATCAAATGTTTGCCCTCATTAGACTCCCCTCTGGAAGCGCTTTCACTGCAAGCTGCAGATTCCCTCCTAACAGCAAGCTTTAGGATAGGGTACTGAATTGTAACTTAACTGCGGCTAATAAGGCGATTTTGGCAAAGAGACTATCTCCCGCAGGGAAGCTGCTACCATCAAATGTTTGCCCTCATTAGACTCCCCTCTGGAAGCGCTTTCACTGCAAGCTGCAGATTCCTTCCTAACAGCAAGCTTTAGGATAGGGTACTGAATTGTAACTTACTTTCGCCTAATAATGCGATTTTGGCAAAGAGAGTATCTCCCGCAGGGAAGCTGCTACCACCAAATGTTTGCCCTCGTTAGAATCCCCTCTGGAAGCGCTTTCACTGCAAGCTGCAGATTCCCTCCTAACAGCAAGCTTTAGGATAGGGTACTGAATTGTAACTTACTTTCGCCTAATAATGCGATTTTGGCAAAGAGAGTATCTCCCGCAGGGAAGCTGCTACCATCAAATGTTTGCCCTCATTAGACTCCCCTCTGGAAGCGCTTTCACTGCAAGCTGCAGATTCCCTCCTAACAGCAAACTTTAGGATAGAGTACTGAATTGTAACTTACTTTCGCCTAATAAAGCGATTTTGGAAAAGAGAGTATCTCACGCAGGGATGCTGCTACCATCAAATATTTGCCCTCATTAGACTCCCCTCTGGAAGCGCTTTCACTGCAAGCTGCAGATTCCCTCCTAACAGCAAGCTTTAGAATAGGGTACTGAATTGTAACTTAACTGCGGCTAATAAGGCGATTTTGGCAAAGAGAGTATCTCCCGCAGGGAAGCTGCTACCATCAAATGTTTGCCCTCATTAGACTCCCCTCTGGAAGCGCTTTCACTGCAAGCTGCAGATTCCCTCCTAACAGCAAGCTTTAGGATAGGGTACTGAATTGTAACTTATTTTCGCCTAATAATGCGATTTTGGCAAAGAGAGTATCTCCCGCAGGGAAGCTGCTACCATCAAATGTTTGCCCTCGTTAGACTCCCCTCTGGAAGTGCTTTCACTGCAAGCTGCAGATTCCCTCCTAACATCAAGCTTTAGGATAGGGTACTGAATTGTATCTTACTTTCGCCTAATAATGCGATTTTGGGAAAGAGAGTATCTCCCGCAGGGAAGATGCTACCATCAAATGTTTGCCCTCATTAGACTCCCCTCTGGAAGCGCTTTCACTGCAAGCTGCAGATTCCCTCCTAACAGCAAGCTTTAGGATAGGGTACTGAATTGTAACTTACTTTCGCCTAATAATGCGATTGTGGCAAAGAGAGTATCTCCCGCAGGGAAGCTGCTAACTTCAAATGTTTGCCCTCATTAGACTCCCCTCTGGAAGCGCTTTCATTGCAAGCTGCAGATTCCCTCCTAACAGCAAGCTTTAGGATAGGGTACTGAATTGTAACTTAACTGCGGCTAATAAGGCGATTTTGGCAAAGAGAGTATCTCCCGCAGGGAAGCTGCTACCATCAAATGTTTGCCCTCATTAGACTCACCTCTGGAAGCGCTTTCACTGCAAGCTGCAGATTCCCTCCTAACAGCAAGCTTTAGGATAGTGTACTGAATTGTAACTTACTTTCGCCTAATAATGCGATTTTGGCAAAGAGAGTATCTCCCGCAGGGAAGCTGCTACCATCAAATGTTTGCCCTCATTAGACTCCCCTCTGGAAGCGCTTTCACTGCAAGCTGCAGATTCCCTCCTAACAGCAAGCTTTAGGATAGGGTACTGAATTGTAAGTTAACTGCGGTTAATAAGGCGATTTTTGCAAAGAGAATATCTCCCGCAGGGAAGCTGCTACCATCAAATGTTTGCCCTCATTATACTCTCCTCTGGAAGCGCTTTCACTGCAAGCTGCAGATTCCCTCCTAACAGCAAGCTTTAGGATAGGGTACTGAATTGTAACTTACTTTCGCCTAATAATGCGATTTTGGCAAAGAGATTATAACTCGCAGGGAAGCTGCTGCCACCAAATGTTTGCCCTCATTAGACTCCCCTGTGGAAGCGCTTTCACTGCAAGCTGCAGATTCCCTCCTAACAGCAAGCTTTAGGATAGAGTACTGAATTGTAACTTACTTTCGCCTAAAAAAGCGATTCTGGCAAAGAGAGTATCTCCCGCAGGGAAGCTGCTACCATCAAATGTTTGCCCTCATTAGACTCCCCTCTGGAAGCGCTTTCACTGCAAGCTGCAGATTCCCTCCTAACAGCAAGCTTTAGGATAGTGTACTGAATTGTAACTTAACTGCGGGTAATAAGGCGATTTTGGCAAAGAGAGTATCTCCCGCAGGGAAGCTGCTACCATCAAATGTTTGCCCTCGTTAGACTCCCCTCTGGAAGCTCTTTCACTGCAATCTGCAGATTCCCTCCTAACAGCAAGCTTTAGGATAGGGTACTGAATTGTAAGTTAACTGTGGCTAATAATGCGATTTTGGCAAAGAGAGTATCTCCCGCAGGGAAGCTGCTACCATCAAATGTTTGCCCTCATTAGACTCCCCTCTGGAAGCGCTTTCACTGCAAGCTGCAGATTCCCTCCTAACAGCAATCTTTAGGATAGGGTACTGAATTGTAACTTAACTGCGGCTAATAATGCGATTTTGGCAAAGAGAGTATCTCCCGCAGGGAAGCTGCTACCATCAAATGTTTACCCTCATTAGACTCCCCTCTGGAAGCGCTTTCACTGCAAGCTGCTGATTCCTTCCTAACAGCAAGCTTTAGGATAGGGTACTGAATTGTAACTTAACTTCGGCTAATAAGGCGATTTTGGCAAAGAGAGTATCTCCCGCAGGGAAGCTGCTACCATCAAATGTTTGCCCTCGTTAGACTCCCCTCTGGAAGTGCTTTCACTGCAAGCTGCAGATTCCCTCCTAACAGCAAGCTTTAGGATAGGGTACTGAATTGTAACTTACTTTGGCCTAGTAATGCGATTTTGGCAAAGAGAGTATCTCCCGCAGGGAAGCTGCTACCATCAAATGTTTGCCCTCATTAGACTCCCCTCTGGAAGCGCTTTCACTGCAAGCTGCAGATTCCCTCCTAACAGCAAGCTTTAGGATAGGGTACTGAATTGTAACTTAACTGCGGCTAATAAGGCGATTATGGCAAAGAGACTATCTCCCGCAGGGAAGCTGCTACCATCAAATGTTTGCCCTCATTAGACTCCCCTCTGGAAGCGCTTTCACTGCAAGCTGCAGATTCCTTCCTAACAGCAAGCTTTAGGATACGGTACTGAATTGTAACTTACTTTCGCCTAATAATGCGATTTTGGGAAAGAGAGTATCTCCCGCAGGGAAGCTGCTACCACCAAATGTTTGCCCTCGTTAGACTCCCCTCTGGAAGCGCTTTCACTGCAAGCTGCAGATTCCCTCCTAACAGCAAGCTTTAGGATGGGGTACTGAATTGTAACTTACTTTCGCCTAATAATGCGATTTTGGCAAAGAGAGTATCTCCCGCAGGGAAGCTGCTACCATCAAATGTTTGCCCTCATTAGACTCCCCTCTGGAAGCGCTTTCACTGCAAGCTGCAGATTCCCTCCTAACAGTAAACTTTAGGATAGAGTACTGAATTGTAACTTACTTTCGCCTAATAAAGCGATTTTGGCAAAAAGAGTATCTCCCGCAGGGATGCTGCTACCATCAAATATTTGCCCTCATTAGACTCCCCTCTGGAAGCGCTTTCACTGCAAGCTGCAGATTCCCTCCTAACAGCAAGCTTTAGGATAGTGTACTGAATTGTAACTTAACTGCGGCTAATAAGGCGATTTTGGCAAAGAGAGTATCTCCCGCAGGGAAGCTGCTACCATCAAATGTTTGCCCTCATTAGACTCCCCTCTGGAAGCGCTTTCACTGCAAGCTGCAGATTCCCTCCTAACAGCAAGCTTTAGCCTAGGGTACTGAATTGTATCTTAACTGCGGCTAATAACGCGATTTTGGCAAAGAGAGTATCTCCCGCAGGGAACCTGCTACCATCAAATGTTTGCCCTCATTAGACTCCCCTCTGGAAGCGCTTTCACTGCAAGCTGCAGATTCCCTCCTAACAGCAAGCTTTAGGATAGGGTACTGAATTGTAAGTTAACTGCGGCTCATAAGGCGATATTGGCAAAGAGAATATCTCCCGCAGGGAAGCTGCTACCATCAAATGTTTGCCCTCATTAGACTCCCCTCTGGAAGCGCTTTCACTGCAAGCTGCAGATTCCCTCCTAACAGCAAGCTTTAGGATAGGGTACTGGATTGTAACTTAACTGCGGCTAATAAGGCGATTTTGGCAAAGAGAGTATCTCCCGCAGGGAAGCTGCTACCATCAAATGTTTGCCCTCATTAGACTCCCCTCTGGAAGCGCTTTCACTGCAAGCTGCAGATTCCCTCCTAACAGCAAGCTTTAGGATAGGGTACTGAATTGTATCTTATTTTCGCCTAATAATGCGATTTTGGCAAAGAGAGTATCTCCCGCAGGGAAGCTGCTACCATCAAATGTTTGCCCTCGTTAGACTCCCCTCTGGAAGTGCTTTCACTGCAAGCTGCAGATTCCCTCCTAACATCAAGCTTTAGGATAGGGTACTGAATTGTGTCTTACTTTCGCCTAATAATGCGATTTTGGGAAAGAGAGTATCTCCCGCAGGGAAGCTGCTACCATCAAATGTTTGCCCTCATTAGACTCCCCTCTGGAAGCGCTTTCACTGCAAGCTGCAGATTCCCTCCTAACAGCAAGCTTTAGGATAGGGTACTGAATTGTAACTCTACTTTCGCCTAATAATGCGATTTTGGCAAAGAGAGTATCTCCCGCAGGGAAGCTGCTACCATCAAATGTTTGCCCTCATTAGACTCCCCTCTGGAAGCGCTTTCACTGCAAGCTGCAGATTCCCTCCTAACAGCAAGCTTTAGGATAGGGTACTGAATTGTAACTTAACTGCGGCTAATAAGGCGATTATGGCAAAGAGAGTATCTCCCGCAGGGAAGCTGCTACCATCAAATGTTTGCCCTCATTAGACTCCCCTCTGGAAGCGCTTTCACTGCAAGCTGCAGATTCCCTCCTAACAGCAAGCTTTAGGATAGGGTACTGAATTGTAACTTAACTGAGGCTAATAAGGCGATTTTGGCAAAGAGAATATATCCCGCAGGGAAGCTGTTACCATCAAACGTTTGCCCTCATTAGACTCTCCTCTGGAAGCGCTTTCACTGCAAGCTGCAGATTCCCTGCTAACAGCAAGCTTTAGGATAGGGTACTGAATTGTAACTTAACTGCAGCTCATAAGGCGATTTTGGCAAAGAGAGTATCTCCCGCAGGGAAGCTGCTACCATCAAATGTTTGCCCTCGTTAGACTCCCCTCTGGAAGCGCTTTCACTGCAAGCTGCAGATTCCCTCCTAACAGCAAGCTTTAGGATAGGGAACTGAATTGTAACTTACTTTCGCCTAATAATGCGATTATAGCAAAGAGAGTATCTCCCGCAGGGAAGCTGCTACCATCAAATGTTTGCCCTCATTAGACTCCCCTCTGGAAGCGCTTTCACTGCAAGCTGCAGATTCCCTCCTAACAGCAAGCTTTAGGATAGGGTACTGAATTGTATCTTACTTTCGCCTAAGAATGAGATTATGGCAAAGAGAGTATCTCCCGCAGGGAAGCTGCTACCATCAAATGTTTGCCCTCATTAGACTCCCCTCTGGAAGCGCTTTCACTGCAAGCTGCAGATTCCCTCCTAACAGCAAGCTTTAGGATAGGGTACTGAATTGTATCTTACTTTCGCCTAATAATGCGATTTTGGCAAAGAGAGTATCTCCCGCAGGGAAGCTGCTACCATCAAATGTTTGCCCTCATTAGACTCCCCTCTGGAAGCGCTTTCACTGCAAGCTGCAGATTCCCTCCTAACAGCAAGCTTTAGGATAGGGTACTGAATTGTAACTTACTTTCGCCTAATAATGCGATTTTGGCAAAGAGAATATCTCCCGCAGGGAAGCTGCTACCATCAAATGTTTGCCCTCATTAGACTCCCCTCTGGAAGCGCTTTCACTGCAAACTGCAGATTCCCTCCTAACAGCAAGCTTTAGGATAGGGTACTGAATTGTAACTTAACTGCGGCTCATAAGGCGATTTTGGCAAAGAGAATATCTCCCGCAGGGAAGCTGCTACCATCAAATGTTTGCCCTCATTAGACTCCCCTCTGGAAGCGCTTTCACTGCAAGCTGCAGATTCCCTCCTAACAGCAAGCTTTAGGATAGGGTACTGAATTGTAACTTAACTGCGGCTAATAAGGCGATTTTGGCAAAGAGAGTATCTCCCGCAGGGAAGCTGCTACCATCAAATGTTTGCCCTCATTAGACTCCCCTCTGGAAGCGCTTTCACTGCAAGCTGCAGATTCCCTCCTAACAGCAAGCTTTAGGATAGGGTACTGAATTGTAACTTATTTTCGCCTAATAATGCGATTTTGGCAAAGAGAGTATCTCCCGCAGGGAAGCTGCTACCATCAAATGTTTGCCCTCGTTAGACTCCCCTCTGGAAGTGCTTTCACTGCAAGCTGCAGATTCCCTCCTAACAGCAAGCTTTAGGATAGGGTACTGAATTGTATCTTACTTTCGCCTAATAATGCGATTTTGGGAAAGAGAGTATCTCCCGCAGGGAAGCTGCTACCATCAAATGTTTGCCCTCATTAGACTCCCCTCTGGAAGCGCTTTCACTACAAGCTGCAGATTCCCTCCTAACAGCAAGCTTTAGGATAGGGTACTGAATTGTAACTTACTTTCGCCTAATAATGCGATTTTGGCAAAGAGAGTATCTCCCGCAGGGAAGCTGCTACCATCAAATGTTTGCCCTCATTAGACTCCCCTCTGGAAGCGCTTTCACTGCAAGCTGCAGATTCCCTCCTAACAGCAAGCTTTAGGATAGGGTACTGAATTGAATCTTAACTGCGGCTAATAAGGTGATTATGGCAAAGAGAGTATCTCCCGCAGGGAAGCTGCTACCGTCAAATGTTTGCCCTCATTAGACTCCCCTCTGGAAGCGCTTTCACTGCAAGCTGCAGATTCCCTCCTAACAGCAAGCTTTAGGATAGGGTACTGAATTGTAACTTACTTTCGCCTAATAATGCGATTTTGGCAAAGAGAGTATCTCCCGCAGGGATGCTGTTACCATCAAATGTTTGCCCTCATTAGACTCCCCTCTGGAAGCGCTTTCACTGCAAGCTGCAGATTCCCTCCTAACTGCAAGCTGTAGGACAGTGTACTGAATTGTAACATAACTGCGTCTAATAAGGCGATTATGGCAAAGAGAGTATCTCCCGCAGGGAAGGTGCTACCATCAAATGTTTGCCCTCGTTAGACTCCCCTCTGGAAGCGCTTTCACTGCAAGCTGCAGATTCCCTCCTAACAGCAAGCTTTAGGATAGGGTACTGAATTGTAACTTAACTGCGGGTAATAAGGCGATTTTGGCAAAGAGAGTATCTCCCGCAGGGAAGCTGCTACCATCAAATATTTGCCCTCATTAGACTCCCCTCTGGAAGTGCTTTCACTGCAAGCTGCAGATTCCTTCCTAACAGCAAGATTTAGGATAGGGTACTGAATTGTATCTTAACTGCGACGAATAATGCGATTTTGGGAAAGAGAGTATCTCCCGCAGGGAAGCTGGTACCATCAAATGTTTGCCCTCGTTAGACTCCCCTCTGGAAGCGATTTCACTGCAAGCTGCAGATTCCCTCCTAAAAGCAAGCTTTAGGATAGGGTACTGAATTGTAACTTACTTTTGCCTAATAATGCGATTTTGGCAAAGAGAGTATCTCCCGCAGGGAAGCTGCTACCATCAAATGTTTGCCCTCATTAGACTACCCTCTGGAAGCGCTTTCACTGCAAGCTGCAGATTCCCACCTAACAGCAAGCTTTAGGATAGGGTACTGAATTGTAACTTAACTGCGGCTAATAATGCGATTATGGCAAAGAGAGTACCTCCCGCAGGGAAGCTGCTACCATCAAATATTTGCCCTCGTTAGACTCATCTCTGGAAGCGCTTTCACTGCAAGCTGCAGATTCCCTCCTAACAGCAAGCTTTAGGATAGGGTACTGAATTGTAACTTACTTTCGCCTAATAATGCGATTTTGGCAAAGAGAGTATCTCCCGCAGGGAAGCTGCTACCATCAAATGTTTGCCCTCATTACACTCCCCTCTGGAAGCGCTTTCACTGCAAGCTGCAGATTCCCTCCTAACAGCAAGCTTTAGGATAGTGTACTGAATTGTAACTTAACTGCGGGTAATAAGGCGATTTTGGCAAAGAGAGTATCTCCCGCAGGGAAGCTGCTACCATCAAATGTTTGCCCTCGTTAGACTCCCCTCTGGAAGCGCTTTCACTGCAAGCTGCAGATTCCCTCCTAACAGCAAGCTTTAGGATAGGGTACTGAATTGTAACTTAACTGCGGCTAATAATGCGATTTTGGTAAAGAGAGTATCTCCCGCAGGGAAGCTGCTACCATCAAATGTTTGCCCTCATTAGACTCCCCTCTGGAAGCGCTTTCACTGCAAGCTGCAGATTCCTTCCTAACAGCAAGCTTTAGGATAGGGTACTGAATTGTAACTTACTTTCGCCTAATAATGTGATTTTGGCAAAGAGAGTATCTCCCGCAGGGAAGGTGCCACCATCAAATGTTTGCCCTCGTTAGACTCCCCTCTGGAAGCGCTTTCACTGCAAGCTGCAGATTCCCTCCTAAAAGCAAGCTTTAGGATAGGGTACTGAATTGTAACTTAACTGCGGCTAATAAGGCGATTTTGGCAAAGAGAGTATCTCCCGCAGGGAAGCTGCTACCATCAAATGTTTGCCCTCATTACACTCCCCTCTGGAAGCGCTTTCACTGCAAGCTGCAGATTCCCTCCTAACAGCAAGCTTTAGGATAGGGTACTGAATTGTATCTTACTTTCGCATAATAATGCGATTTTGGCAAAGAGAATATCTCCCGCAGGGAAGCTGCTACCATCAAATGTTTGCCCTCATTAGACTCCCCTCTGGAAGCGCTTTCACTGCAAGCTGCAGATTCCCTCCTAACAGCAAGCTTTAGGATAGGGTACTGAATTGTAAGTTAACTGTGGCTAATAAGGCGATTTTGGCAAAGAGAATATCTCCCGCAGGGAAGCTGCTACCATAAAATGTTTGCCCTCATTAGACTCCCCTCTGGAAGCGCTTTCACTGCAAGCTGTAGATTCCCTCCTAACAGCAAGCTTTAGGATAGGGTACTGAATTGTAACTTAACTGCGGTTAATAAGGCGATTTTGGCAAAGAGAGTATCTCCCGCAGGGAAGCTGCTACCATCAAATGTTTGCCCTCATTAGACTCCCCTCTGGAAGCGCTTTCACTGCAAGCTGCTGATTCCTTCCTAACAGCAAGCTTTAGGATAGGGTAATGAATTGTAACTTAACTTCGGCTAATAAGGCGATTTTGGCAAAGAGAGTATCTCCCGCAGGGAAGCTGCTACCATCAAATGTTTGCCCTCGTTAGACTCCCCTCTGGAAGTGCTTTCACTGCAAGCTGCAGATTCCCTCCTAACAGCAAGCTTTAGGATAGGGTACTGAATTGTAACTTACTTTCGCCTAGTAATGCGATTTTGGCAAAGAGAGTATCTCCCGCAGGGAAGCTGCTACCATCAAATGTTTGCCCTCATTAGACTCCCCTCTGGAAGCGCTTTCACTGCAAGCTGCAGATTCCCTCCTAACAGCAAGCTTTAGGATAGGGTACTGAATTGTAACTTAACTGCGGCTAATAAGGCGATTTTGGCAAAGAGACTATCTCCCGCAGGGAAGCTGCTACCATCAAATGTTTGCCCTCATTAGACTCCCCTCTGGAAGCGCTTTCACTGCAAGCTGCAGATTCCTTCCTAACAGCAAGCTTTAGGATAGGGTACTGAATTGTAACTTACTTTCGCCTAATAATGCGATTTTGGCAAAGAGAGTATCTCCCGCAGGGAAGCTGCTACCATCAAATGTTTGCCCTCGTTAGACTCCCCTCTGGAAGCGCTTTCACTGCAAGCTGCAGATTCCCTCCTAACAGCAAGCTTTAGGATAGGGTACTGAATTGTAACTTAACTGCGGCTAATAAGGCGATTTTGGCAAAGAGACTATCTCCCGCAGGGAAGCTGCTACCATCAAATGTTTGCCCTCATTAGACTCCCCTCTGGAAGCGCTTTCACTGCAAGCTGCAGATTCCTTCCTAACAGCAAGCTTTAGGATAGGGTACTGAATTGTATCTTACTTTCGCCTAATAATGCGATTTTGGCAAAGAGAGTATCTCCCGCAGGGAAGCTGCTACCATCAAATGTTTGCCCTCGTTAGACTCCCCTCTGGAAGCGCTTTCACTGCAAGCTGCAGATTCCCTCCTAACAGCAAGCTTTAGGATAGGGTACTGAATTGCAACTTACTTTCGCCTAATAATGCGATTTTGGCAAAGAGAGTATCTCCCGCAGGGAAGCTGCTACCATCAAATGTTTGCCCTCATTAGACTCCCCTCTGGAAGCGCTTTCACTGCAAGCTGCAGATTCCCTCCTAACAGCAAACTTTAGGATAGAGTACTGAATTGTAACTTACTTTCGCCTAATAAAGCGATTTTGGAAAAGAGAGTATCTCCCGCAGGGAAGCTGCTACCATCAAATATTTGCCCTCATTAGACTCCCCTCTGGAAGCGCTTTCACTGCAAGCTGCAGATTCCCTCCTAACAGCAAGCTTTAGGATAGGGTACTGAATTGTAACTTAACTGCGGCTAATAAGGCGATTTTGGCAAAGAGAGTATCTCCCGCAGGGAAGCTGCTACCATCAAATGTTTGCCCTCATTAGACTCCCCTCTGGAAGCGCTTTCACTGCAAGCTGCAGATTCCCTCCTAACAGCAAGCTTTAGCATAGGGTACTGAATTGTAACTTAACTGCGGCTAATAACGCGATTTTGGCAAAGAGAGTATCTCCCGCAGGGAAGCTGCTACCATCAAATGTTTGCCCTCATTAGACTCCCCTCTGGAAGCGCTTTCACTGCAAGCTGCAGATTCCCTCCTAACAGCAAGCTTTAGGATAGGGTACTGAATTGTATCTTACTTTCGCCTAATAATGCGATTTTGGGAAAGAGAGTATCTCCCGCAGGGAAGCTGCTACCATCAAATGTTTGCCCTCATTAGACTCCCCTCTGGAAGCGCTTTCACTGCAAGCTGCAGATTCCCTCCTAACAGCAAGCTTTAGGATAGGGTACTGCATTGTAACTTAACTGCGGCTAATAAGGCGATTTTGGCAAAGAGAATATCTCCCGCAGGGAAGCTGCTACCATCAAATGTTTGCCCTCATTAGACTCCCCTCTGGAAGCGCTTTCACTGCAAGCTGCAGATTCCCTCCTAACAGCAAGCTTTAGGATAGGGTACTGAATTGTAACTTACTTTCGCCTAGTAATGCGATTTTGGCAAAGAGAGTATCTCCCGCAGGGAAGCTGCTACCATCAAATGTTTGCCCTCGTTAGACTCCCCTCTGGAAGCGCTTTCACTGCAAGCTGCAGATTCCCTCCTAACAGCAAGCTTTAGGATAGGGTACTGAATTGTAACTTACTTTCTCCTAATAATGCGATTTTGGCAAAGAGACTATAACTCGCAGGGAAGCTGCTGCCACCAAATGTTTGCCCTCATTAGACTCCCCTGTGGAAGCGCTTTCACTGCAAGCTGCAGATTCCCTCCTAACAGCAAGCTCTAGGATAGGGTACTGAATTGTAACTTAACTGCGGCTAATAAGGCGATTTTGGCAAAGAGAGTATCTCCCGCAGGGAAGCTGTTACCATCAAACCTTTGCCCTCCTTAGACTCCCCTCTGGAAGCGCTTTCATTGCAAGCTGCAGATTCCCTCCTAACAGCAAGCTTTAGGATAGGGTACTGAATTGTAACTTACTTTCGCCTAATAATGCGATTGTTGCAAAGAGAGTATCTCCCGCAGGGAAGCTGCTACCTTCAAATGTTTGCCCTCATTAGACTCCCCTCTGGAAGCGCTTTCACTGCAAGCTGCAGATTCCCTCCTAACAGCAAACTTTAGGATAGAGTACTGAATTGTAACTTACTTTCGCCTAAGAATGCGATTTTGGCAAAAAGAGTATCTCCCGCAGGGATGCTGCTACCATCAAATATTTGCCCTCATTAGACTCCCCTCTGGAAGCGCTTTCACTGCAAGCTGCAGATTCCCTCCTAACAGCAAGCTTTAGGATAGGGTACTGAATTGTAACTTAAATGCGGCTAATAAGGCGATTTTGGCAAAGAGAGTATCTCCCGCAGGGAAGCTGCTACCATCAAATGTTTGCCCTCATTAGATTCCCCTCTGGAATCGCTTTCACTGCAAGCTGCAGATTCCCTCCTAACAGCAAGCTTTAGGATAGGGTACTGTATTGTAAGTTAACTGCGGCTCATAAGGCGATTTTGGCAAACAGAATATCTCCCGCAGGGAAGCTGCTACCATCAAATGTTTGCCCTCATTAGACTCCCCTCTGGAAGCGCTTTCACTGCAAGCTGCAGATTCCCTCCTAACAGCAAGCTTTAGGATAGGGTACTGAATTGTAGCTTATTTTCGCCTAATAATGCGATTTTGGCAAAGAGAGTATCTCCCGCAGGGAAGCTGCTACCATCAAATGTTTGCCCTCATTAGACTCCCCTCTGGAAGCGCTTTCACTGCAAGCTGCAGATTCCCTCCTAACAGCAAGCTTTAGGATAGGGTACTGAATTGTAACTTACTTTCGCCTAATAATGCGATTGTGGCAAAGAGAGTATCTCCCGCAGGGAAGCTGCTACCTTCAAATGTTTGCCCTCATTAGACTCCCCTCTGGAAGCGCTTTCACTGCAAGCTGCAGATTCCCTCCTAACAGCAAGCTTTAGGATAGGGTACTGAATTGTAACTTAACTGCGGCTAATAAGGCGATTTTGGCAAAGAGAGTATCTCCCGCAGGGAAGCTGCTACCATCAAATGTTTGCCCTCATTAGACTCCCCTCTGGAAGCGCTTTCACTGCAAGCTGCAGATTCCCTCCTAACAGCAAGCTTTAGGATAGGGTACTGAATTGTAACTTACTTTCGCCTAGTAATGCGATTTTGGCAAAGAGAGTATCTCCCGCAGGGAAGCTGCTACCTTCAAATGTTTGCCCTCATTAGACTCCCCTCTGGAAGCGCTTTCATTGCAAGCTGCAGATTCCCTCCTAACAGCAAGCTTTAGGATAGGGTACTGAATTGTAACTTAACTGCGGCTAATAATGCGATTTTGGCAAAGAGAGTATCTCCCGCAGGGAAGCTGCTACCATCAAATGTTTGCCCTCATTAGACTCCCCTCTGGAAGCGCTTTCACTGCAAGCTGCAGATTCCCTCCTAACAGCAAGCTTTAGGATAGGGTACTGAATTGTAACTTAACTGCGGCTAATAAGGCGATTTTGGCAAAGAGAGTATCTCCCGCAGGGAAGCTGCTACCATCAAATGTTTGCCCTCATTAGACTCCCCTCTGGAAGCGCTTTCACTGCAAGCTGCAGATTCCCTCCTAACAGCAAGCTTTAGGATAGGGTACTGAATTGTAACTTACTTTCGCCTAGTAATACGATTTTGGCAAAGAGAGTATCTCCCGCAGGGAAGCTGTACCATCAAATGTTTGCCCTCGTTAGACACCCCTCTGGAAGCGCTTTCACTGCAAGCTGCAGATTCCCTCCTAACAGCAAGCTTTAGGATAGGGTACTGAATTGTAACTTACTTTCGCCTAATAATGCGATTTTGGCAAAGAGACTATAACTCGCAGGGAAGCTGCTGCCACCAAATGTTTGCCCTCATTAGACTCCCCTCTGGAAGCGCTTTCACTGCAAGCTGCAGATTCCCTCCTAACAGCAAGCTTTAGGATAGGGTACTGAATTGTAACTTAACTGCGGGTAATAAGGCGATTTTGGCAAAGAGAGTATCTCCCGCAGGGAAGCTGTTACCATCAAACGTTTGCCCTCATTAGACTCCCCTCTGGAAGCGCTTTCATTGCAAGCTGCAGATTCCCTCCTAACAGCAAGCTTTAGGATAGGGTACTGAATTGTAACTTACTTTCGCCTAATAATGCGATTGTGGCAAAGAGAGTATCTCCCGCAGGGAAGCTGCTACCTTCAAATGTTTGCCCTCATTAGACTCCCCTCTGGAAGCGCTTTCACTGCAAGCTGCAGATTCCCTCCTAACAGCAAGCTTTAGGATAGGGTACTGAATTGTAACTTAACTGCGGCTAATAAGGCGATTTTGGCAAAGAGAGTATCTCCCGCAGGGAAGCTGCTACCATCAAATGTTTGCCCTCATTAGACTCCCCTCTGGAAGCGCTTTCACTGCAAGCTGCAGATTCCCTCCTAACAGCAAGCTTTAGGATAGGGTACTGAATTGTAACTTAACTGCGGCTAATAAGGCGATTTTGGCAAAGAGAGTATCTCCCACAGGGAAGCTGCTACCGTCAAATGTTTGCACTCATTAGACTCCCCTCTGGAAGCGCTTTCACTGCAAGCTGCAGATTCCCTCCTAACAGCAAGCTTTAGGATAGGGTACTGAATTGTAACTTACTTTCGCCTATTAATGCGATTTTGGAAAAGAGAGTATCTCCCGCAGGGAAGCTGCTACCATCAAATGTTTGCCCTCGTTAGACTCCCCTCTGGAAGTGCTTTCACTTCAAGCTGCAGATTCCCTCCTAACAGCAAGCTTTAGGATAGGGTACTGAATTGTAACTTACTTTCGCCTAATAATGCGATTTTGGCAAAGAGAGTATCTCCCGCAGGGATGCTGTTACCATCAAATGTTTGCCCTCATTAGACTCCCCTCTGGAAGCGCTTTCACTGCAAGCTGCAGATTCCCTCCTAACAGCAAGCTGTAGGACAGTGTACTGAATTGTAACATAACTGCGTCTAATAAGGCGATTATGGCAAAGAGAATATCTCCCGCAGGGAAGCTGCTACCATCAAATGTTTGCCCTCGTTAGACTCCCCTCTGGAAGCGCTTTCACTGCAAGCTGCAGATTCCCTCCTAACAGCAAGCTTTAGCATAGTGTACTGAATTGTAACTTAACTGCGGCTAATAACGCGATTTTGGCAAAGAGAGTATCTCCCGCAGGGAAGCTGCTACCATCAAATGTTTGCTCTCATTAGACTCCCCTCTGGAAGCGCTTTCACTGCAAGCTGCAGATTCCTTCCTAACAGCAAGATTTAGGATAGGGTACTGAATTGTAACTTAACTGCGGCTAATAAGGCGATTTCGGCAAAGAGAGTATCTCCCGCAGGGAAGCTGCTACCATCAAATGTTTGCCCTCATTAGACTCCCCTCTGGAAGCGCTTTCACTGCAAGCTGCAGATTCCCTCCTAACAGCAAGCTTTAGGATAGGGTACTGAATTGTAACTTAACTGCGGCTAATAAGGCGATTTTGGCAAAGAGAGTATCTCCCGCAGGGAAGCTGCTACCATCAAATGTTTGCCCTCATTAGACTCCCCTCTGGAAGCGCTTTCACTGCAAGCTGCAGATTCCCTCCTAACAGCAAGCTTTAGGATAGGGTACTGAATTGTATCTTACTTTCGCCTAATAATGCGATTTTGGCAAAGAGAGTATCTCCCGCAGGGAAGCTGCTACCATCAAATGTTTGCCCTCATTAGACTCCCCTCTGGAAGCGCTTTCACTGCAAGCTGCAGATTCCCACCTAACAGCAAGATGTAGGACAGGGTACTGAATTGTATCTTAACTGCGGCAAATAAGGCGATTTTGGCAAAGAGAATATCTCCCGCAGGGAAGCTGCTACCATCAAATGTTTGCCCTCATTAGACTCCCCTCTGGAAGCGCTTTCACTGCAAGCTGCAGATTCCCTCCTAACAGCAAGCTTTAGGATAGGGTACTGAATTGTAACTTACTTTCGCCTAATAATGCGATTTTGGCAAAGAGAATATCTCCCGCATGGAAGCTGCTACCATCAAATGTTTGCCCTCAATACAATCCCCTCTGAAAGCGCTTTCACTGCAAACGGCAGATTCCCACCTAACAGCAAGCTTTAGGATAGGGTACTGAATTGTAACTTAACTGCGGCTCATAAGGCGATTTTGGCAAAGAGAATATCTCCCGCAGGGAAGCTGGTACCATCAAATATTTGCCCTCATTAGACTCCCCTCTGGAAGCGCTTTCACTGCAAGCTGCAGATTCCCTCCTAACAGCAAGCTTTAGGATAGGGTACTGAATTGTAACTTACTTTCGCCTAATAAAGCGATTTTGGCAAAGAGAGTATCTCCCGCAGGGAAGCTGCTACCATCAAATGTTTGCCCTCGTTAGACTCCCCTCTGGAAGCGCTTTCACTGCAAGCTGCAGATTCCCTCCTAACAGCAAGCTTTAGGATAGGGTACTGAATTTTAACCTACTTTCGCCTAAAAATGCGATTTTGGAAAAGAGAATATCTCCCGTAGGGAAGCTGCTACCATCAAATGTTTGCCCTCATTAGACTCCCCTCTGGAAGCGCTTTCACTGCAAGCTGCAGATTCCCTCCTAACAGCAAGCTTTAGGATAGGGTACTGAATTGTATCTTACTTTCGCCTAATAATGCGTTTTTGGCAAAGAGAGTATCTCCCGCAGGGAAGCTGCTACCATCAAATGTTTGCCCTCATTAGACTCCCCTCTGGAAGCGCTTTCACTGCAAGCTGCAGATTCCCTCCTAACAGCAAGCTTTAGGATAGGATACTGAATTGTAACTTAACTGCGGCTCATAAGGCGATTTTGGCAAAGAGAGAATCTCCCGCAGGGAAGCTGCTACCATCAAATGTTTGCCCTCATTAGACTCCCCTCTGGAAGCGCTTTCACTGCAAGCTGCAGATTCCCTCCTAACAGCAAGCTTTAGGACACTGTTATGAATTGTAACTTAATTTCACCTAATAATGCGATTTTGGCAAAGAGAGTATCTCCCGCAGGGAAGATGCTACCATCAAATATTTGCCCTCATTAGACTCCCCTCTGGAAGCGCTTTCACTGCAAGCTGCAGATTCCCTCCTAACAGCAAGCTTTAGGATAGGGTACTGAATTGTAACTTACTTTCGCCTAATAATTCGATTTTGGCAAAGAGAGTATCTCCCGCAGGGAAGCTGCTACCATCAAATGTTTGCCCTCATTAGACTCCCCTCTGGAAGCGCTTTCACTGCAAGCTGCAGATTCCCTCCTAACAGCAAGCTTTAGGATAGGGTACTGTATTGTATCTTACTTTAGCCTAAGAATGCGATTATGGCAAAGAGAGTATCTCCCGCAGGGAAGCTGCTACCATCAAATGTTTGCCCTCATTATACTCCCCTCTGGAAGCGCTTTCACTGCAAGCTGCAGATTCCCTCCTAACAGCAAGCTTTAGGATAGGGTACTGAATTGTATCTTACTTTCGCCTAATAATGCGATTTTGGCAAAGAGAGTATCTCCCGCAGGGAAGCTGCTACCATCAAATGTTTGCCCTCATTAGACTCCCCTCTGGAAGCGCTTTCACTGCAAGCTGCAGATTCCCTCCTAAAAGCAAGCTTTAGGATAGGGTACTGAATTGTAACTTAACTGCGGCTAATAAGGCGATTTTGGCAAAGAGACTATCTCCCGCAGGGAAGCTGCTACCATCAAATGTTTGCCCTCATTAGACTCCCCTCTGGAAGCGCTTTCACTGCAAGCTGCAGATTCCCTCCTAACAGCAAGCTTTAGGATAGGGTACTGAATTGTAACTTACTTTCGCCTAATAATGCAATTTTGGCAAAGAGAGTATCTCCCGCAGGGAAGCTGCTACCATCAAATGTTTGCCCTCATTAGACTCCCCTCTGGAAGCGCTTTCACTGCAAGCTGCAGATTCCCTCCTAACAGCAAGCTTTAGGATAGAGTACTGAATTGTAACTTACTTTCGCCTAATAAAGCGATTTTGTCAAAGAGAGTATCTCCCGCAGGGAAGCTGCTACCATCAAATGTTTGCCCTCATTAGACTCCCCTCTGGAAGCGCTTTCACTGCAAGCTGCAGATTCCCTCCTAACAGCAAGCTTTAGGATAGTGTACTGAATTGTAACTTAACTGCGGGTAATAAGGCGATTATGGCAAAGAGAGTATCTCCCGCAGGGAAGCTGCTACCATCAAATGTTTGCCCTCGTTAGACTCCCCTCTGGAAGCTCTTTCACTGCAAGCTGCAGATTCCCTCCTAACAGCAAGCTTTAGGATAGGGTACTGAATTGTAAGTTAACTGCGGCTAATAACGCGATTTTGGCAAAGAGAGTATCTCCCGCAGGGAAGCTGCTACCATCAAATGTTTGCCCTCATTAGACTCCCCTCTGGAAGCGCTTTCACTGCAAGCTGCAGATTCCCTCCTAACAGCAAGCTTTAGGATAGGGTACTGAATTGTAACTTAACTGCGGCTAATAATGCGATTTTGGTAAAGAGAGTATCTCCCGCAGGGAATCTGCTACCATCAAATGTTTGCCCTCATTAGACTCCCCTCTGGAAGCGCTTTCACTGCAAGCTGCAGATTCCTTCCTAACAGCAAGCTTTAGGATAGGGTACTGAATTGTAACTTACTTTCGCCTAATAATGCGATTTTGGCAAAGAGAGTATCTCCCGCAGGGAAGCTGCTACCATCAAATGTTTGCCCTCGTTAGACTCCCCTCTGGAAGCGCTTTCACTGCAAGCTGCAGATTCCCTCCTAAAAGCAAGCTTTAGGATAGGGTACTGAATTGTAACTTAACTGCGGCTAATAAGGCGATTTTGGCAAAGAGAGTATCTCCCGCAGGGAAGCTGCTACCATCAAATGTTTGCCCTCATTACACTCCCCTCTGGAAGCGCTTTCACTGCAAGCTGCAGATTCCCTCCTAACAGCAAGCTTTAGGATAGGGTACTGAATTGTATCTTACTTTCGCATAATAATGCGATTTTGGCAAAGAGAATATCTCCCGCAGGGAAGCTGCTACCATCAAATGTTTGCCCTCATTAGACTCCCCTCTGGAAGCGCTTTCACTGCAAGCTGCAGATTCCCTCCTAACAGCAAGCTTTAGGATAGGGTACTGAATTGTAAGTTAACTGCGGCTAATAAGGCGATTTTGGCAAAGAGAATATCTCCCGCAGGGAAGCTGCTACCATAAAATGTTTGCCCTCATTAGACTCCCCTCTGGAAGCGCTTTCACTGCAAGCTGTAGATTCCCTCCTAACAGCAAGCTTTAGGATAGGGTACTGAATTGTAACTTAACTGCGGTTAATAAGGCGATTTTGGCAAAGAGAATATCTCCCGCAGGGAAGCTGCTACCATCAAATGTTTGCCCTCATTAGACTCCCCTCTGGAAGCGCTTTCACTGCAAGCTGCTGATTCCTTCCTAACAGCAAGCTTTAGGATAGGGTACTGAATTGTAACTTACTTTCGCCTAATAATGCGATTTTGGCAAAGAGAGTATCTCCCGCAGGGAAGCTGCTACCACCAAATGTTTGCCCTCGTTAGAATCCCCTCTGGAAGCGCTTTCACTGCAAGCTGCAGATTCCCTCCTAACAGCAAGCTATAGGATAGGGTACTGAATTGTAACTTACTTTCGCCTAATAATGCGATTTTGGCAAAGAGAGTATCTCCCGCAGGGAAGCTGCTACCATCAAATGTTTGCCCTCATTAGACTCCCCTCTGGAAGCGCTTTCACTGCAAGCTGCAGATTCCCTCCTAACAGCAAACTTTAGGATAGAGTACTGAATTGTAACTTACTTTCGCCTAATAAAGCGATTTTGGAAAAGAGAGTATCTCCCGCAGGGATGCTGCTACCATCAAATATTTGCCCTCATTAGACTCCCCTCTGGAAGCGCTTTCACTGCAAGCTGCAGATTCCCTCCTAACAGCAAGCTTTAGGATAGGGTACTGAATTGTAACTTAACTGAGGCTAATAAGGCGATTTTGGCAAAGAGAGTATCTCCCGCAGGGAAGCTGCTACCATCAAATGTTTGTCCTCATTAGACTCCCCTCTGGAAGCGCTTTCACTGCAAGCTGCAGATTCCCTCCTAACAGCAAGCTTTAGCATAGGGTACTGAATTGTAACTTAACTGTGGCTAATAACGCGATTTTGGCAAAGAGAGTATCTCCCGCAGGGAAGCTGCTACCATCAAATGTTTGCCCTCATTAGACTCCCCTCTGGAAGCGCTTTCACTGCAAACTGCAGATTCCCTCCTAACAGCAAGCTTTAGGATAGGGTACTGAATTGTATCTTACTTTCGCCTAATAATGCGATTTTGGCAAAGAGAATATCTCCCGCAGGGAAGCTGCTACCATCAAATGTTTCCCCTCATTAGACTCCCCTCTGGAAGCGCTTTCACTGCAAGCTGCAGATTCCCTCCTAACAGCAAGCTTTAGGATAGGGTACTGCATTGTAGCTTAACTGCGGCTAATAAGGCGATTTTGGCAAAGAGAGTATCTCCCGCAGGGAAGCTGCTACCATCAAATGTTTGCCCTCATTAGACTCCCCTCTGGAAGTGCTTTCACTGCAAGCTGCAGATTCCCTCCTAACAGCAAGCTTTAGGATAGGGTACTGAATTGTAACTTAACTGCGGCTAATAATGCGATTTTGGTAAAGAGAGTATCTCCCGCAGGGAAGCTGCTACCATCAAATGTTTGCCCTCGTTAGACTCCCCTCTGGAAGTGCTTTCACTGCAAGCTGCAGATTCCCTCCTAACAGCAAGCTTTAGGATAGGGTACTGAATTGTAACTTAACTGCGGCTAATAAGGCGATTTTGGCAAAGAGAGTATCTCCCGCAGGGAAGCTGCTACCATCAAATGTTTGCCCTCATTAGACTCCCCTTTGGAAGCGCTTTCACTGCAAGCTGCAGATTCCCTCCTAACAGCAAGCTTTAGGATAGTGTACTGAATTGTAACTTACTTTCGCCTAATAATGCGATTTTGGCAAAGAGAGTATCTCCCGCAGGGAAGCTGCTACCATCAAATGTTTGCCCTCATTAGACTCCCCTCTGGAAGCGCTTTCACTGCAAGCTGCAGATTCCCTCCTAACAGCAAGCTTTAGGATAGGGTACTGAATTGTAACTTACTTTCGCCTAGTAATGCGATTTTGTCAAAGAGAGTATCTCCCGCAGGGAAGCTGCTACCATCAAATGTTTGCCCTCGTTAGACTCCCCTCTGGAAGCGCTTTCACTGCAAGCTGCAGATTCCCTCCTAACAGCAAGCTTTAGCATAGTGTACTGAATTGTAACTTAACTGCGGCTAATAACGCGATTTTGGCAAAGAGAGTATCTCCCGCAGGGAAGCTGCTACCATCAAATGTTTGCTCTCATTAGACTCCCCTCTGGAAGCGCTTTCACTGCAAGCTGCAGATTCCTTCCTAACAGCAAGATTTAGGATAGGGTACTGAATTGTAACTTAACTGCGGCTAATAAGGCGATTTCGGCAAAGAGAGTATCTCCCGCAGGGAAGCTGCTACCATCAAATGTTTGCCCTCATTAGACTCCCCTCTGGAAGCGCTTTCACTGCAAGCTGCAGATTCCCTCCTAACAGCAAGCTTTAGGATAGGGTACTGAATTGTAACTTAACTGCGGCTAATAAGGCGATTTTGGCAAAGAGATTATCTCCCGCAGGGAAGCTGCTACCATCAAATGTTTGCCCTCATTAGACTCCCCTCTGGAAGCGCTTTCACTGCAAGCTGCAGATTCCCTCCTAACAGCAAGCTTTAGGATAGGGTACTGAATTGTAACTTACTTTCGCCTAATAATGCGATTTTGGCAAAGAGAGTATCTCCCGCAGGGAAGCTGCTACCATCAAATGTTTGCCCTCATTAGACTCCCCTCTGGAAGCGCTTTCACTGCAAGCTGCAGATTCCCTCCTAACAGCAAGCTTTAGGATAGGGTACTGAATTGTAACTTAACTGCGGCTAATAAGGCGATTTTGGCAAAGAGATTATCTCCCGCAGGGAAGCTGCTACCATCAAATGTTTGCCCTCATTAGACTCCCCTCTGGAAGCGCTTTCACTGCAAGCTGCAGATTCCCTCCTAACAGCAAGCTTTAGGATAGGGTACTGAATTGTAACTTACTTTCGCCTAATAATGCGATTTTGGCAAAGAGAGTATCTCCCGCAGGGAAGCTGCTACCATCAAATGTTTGCCCTCATTAGACTCCCCTCTGGAAGCGCTTTCACTGCAAGCTGCAGATTCCCTCCTAACAGCAAGCTTTAGGATAGTGTACTGAATTGTAACTTAACTGCGGGTAATAAGGCGATTATGGCAAAGAGAGTATCTCCCGCAGGGAAGCTGCTACCATCAAATGTTTGCCCTCGTTAGACTCCCCTCTGGAAGCTCTTTCACTGCAAGCTGCAGATTCCCTCCTAACAGCAAGCTTTAGGATAGGGTACTGAATTGTAAGTTAACTGCGGCTAATAACGCGATTTTGGCAAAGAGAGTATCTCCCGCAGGGAAGCTGCTACCATCAAATGTTTGCCCTCATTAGACTCCCCTCTGGAAGCGCTTTCACTGCAAGCTGCAGATTCCCTCCTAACAGCAAGCTTTAGGATAGGGTACTGAATTGTAACTTAACTGCGGCTATAAAAGGCGATTTTGGTAAAGAGAGTATCTCCCGCAGGGAAGCTGCTACCATCAAATGTTTGCCCTCATTAGACTCCCCTCTGGAAGCGCTTTCACTGCAAGCAGCAGATTCCTTCCTAACAGCAAGCTTTAGGATAGGGTACTGAATTGTAACTTACTTTCGCCTAATAATGCGATTTTGGCAAAGAGAGTATCTCCCGCAGGGAAGCTGCTACCATCAAATGTTTGCCCTCGTTAGACTCCCCTCTGGAAGCGCTTTCACTGCAAGCTGCAGATTCCCTCCTAAAAGCAAGCTTTAGGATAGGGTACTGAATTGTAACTTAACTGCGGCTAATAAGGCGATTTTGGCAAAGAGAGTATCTCCCGCAGGGAAGCTGCTACCATCAAATGTTTGCCCTCATTACACTCCCCTCTGGAAGCGCTTTCACTGCAAGCTGCAGATTCCCTCCTAACAGCAAGCTTTAGGATAGGGTACTGAATTGTATCTTACTTTCGCATAATAATGCGATTTTGGCAAAGAGAATATCTCCCGCAGGGAAGCTGCTACCATCAAATGTTTGCCCTCATTAGACTCCCCTCTGGAAGCGCTTTCACTGCAAGCTGCAGATTCCCTCCTAACAGCAAGCTTTAGGATAGGGTACTGAATTGTAAGTTAACTGCGGCTAATAAGGCGATTTTGGCAAAGAGAATATCTCCCGCAGGGAAGCTGCTACCATAAAATGTTTGCCCTCATTAGACTCCCCTCTGGAAGCGCTTTCACTGCAAGCTGTAGATTCCCTCCTAACAGCAAGCTTTAGGATAGGGTACTGAATTGTAACTTAACTGCGGTTAATAAGGCGATTTTGGCAAAGAGAGTATCTCCCGCAGGGAAGCTGCTACCATCAAATGTTTGCCCTCATTAGACTCCCCTCTGGAAGCGCTTTCACTGCAAGCTGCTGATTCCTTCCTAACAGCAAGCTTTAGGATAGGGTACTGAATTGTAACTTAACTTCGGCTAAAAAGGCGATTTTGGCAAAGAGAGTATCTCCCGCAGGGAAGCTGCTACCATCAAATGTTTGCCCTCGTTAGACTCCCCTCTGGAAGTGCTTTCACTGCAAGCTGCAGATTCCCTCCTAACAGCAAGCTTTAGGATAGGGTACTGAATTGTAACTTACTTTCGCCTAGTAATGCGATTTTGGCAAAGAGAGTATCTCCCGCAGGGAAGCTGCTACCATCAAATGTTTGCCCTCCTTAGACTCCCCTCTGGAAGCGCTTTCACTGCAAGCTGCAGATTCCCTCCTAACAGCAAGCTTTAGGATAGGGTACTGAATTGTAACTTAACTGCGGCTAATAAGGCGATTTTGGCAAAGAGACTATCTCCCGCAGGGAAGCTGCTACCATCAAATGTTTGCCCTCATTAGACTCCCCTCTGGAAGCGCTTTCACTGCAAGCTGCAGATTCCTTCCTAACAGCAAGCTTTAGGATAGGGTACTGAATTGTAACTTACTTTCGCCTAATAATGCCATTTTGGCAAAGAGAGTATCTCCCGCAGGGAAGCTGCTACCACCAAATGTTTGCCCTCGTTAGAATCCCCTCTGGAAGCGCTTTCACTGCAAGCTGCAGATTCCTTCCTAACAGCAAGCTTTAGGATAGGGTACTGAATTGTAACTTACTTTCGCCTAATAATGCGATTTTGGCAAAGAGAGTATCTCCCGCAGGGAAGCTGCTACCATCAAATGTTTGCCCTCATTAGACTCCCCTCTGGAAGCGCTTTCACTGCAAGCTGCAGATTCCCTCCTAACAGCAAACTTTAGGATAGAGTACTGAATTGTAACTTACTTTCGCCTAATAAAGCGATTTTGGAAAAGAGAGTATCTCCCGCAGGGATGCTGCTACCATCAAATATTTGCCCTCATTAGACTCCCCTCTGGAAGCGCTTTCACTGCAAGCTGCAGATTCCCTCCTAACAGCAAGCTTTAGGATAGGGTACTGAATTGTAACTTAACTGAGGCTAATAAGGCGATTTTGGCAAAGAGAGTATCTCCCGCAGGGAAGCTGCTACCATCAAATGTTTGTCCTCATTAGACTCCCCTCTGGAAGCACTTTCACTGCAAGCTGCAGATTCCCTCCTAACAGCAAGCTTTAGGATAGGGTACTGAATTGTATCTTAACTGCGGCTAATAAGGCGATTTTGGCAAAGAGAGTATCTCCCGCAGGGAAGCTGTTACCATCAAATGTTTGCCCTCGTTAGACTCCCCTCTGGAAGCGCTTTCACTGCAAGCTGCAGATTCCCTCCTAACAGCAAGATTTAGGATAGGGTACTGAATTGTAAGTTAACTGCGGCTCATAAGGCGATTTTGGCAAAGAGAATATCTCCCGCAGGGAAGCTGCTACCATCAAATGTTTGCCCTCATTAGACTCCCCTCTGGAAGCGCTTTCACTGCAAGCTGCAGATTCCCTCCTAACAGCAAGCTTTAGGATAGGGTACTGAATTGTAACTTACTTTCGCCTAATAATGCGATTTTGGCAAAGAGAGTGTCTCCCGCAGGGAAGCTACTACCATCAAAGGTTTGCCCTCGTTAGACTTCCCTCTGGAAGTGCTTTCACTGCAAGCTGCAGATTCCCTCCTAACAGCAAGCTTTAGGATAGGGTACTGAATTGTAAACTTACTTTCGCCTAATAATGCGATTTTGGGAAAGAGAGTATCTCCCGCAGGGAAGCTGTTACCATCAAATGTTTGCCCTCATTAGACTCCCCTCTGGAAGCGCTTTCACTGCAAGCTGCAGATTCCCTCCTAACAACAAGCTGTAGGACAGTGTACTGAATTGTAACATAACTGCGTCTAATAAGGCGATTTTGGCAAAGAGAATATCTCCCGCAGGGAAGCTGCTACCATCAAATGTTTGCCCTCATTAGACTCCCCTCTGGAAGCGCTTTCACTGCAAGTGGCAGATTCCCACCTAACAGCAAGCTGTAGGACAGGGTACTGAATTGTAACTTATCTGAGTCTAATAAGGCGATTATGTCAAAGAGAATATCTCCCGCAGGGAAGCTGCTACCATAAAATGTTTGCCCTCATTAGACTCCCCTCTGGAAGCGCTTTCACTGCAAGCTGCAGATTCCCTCCTAACAGCAAGCTTTAGGATAGGGTACTGAATTGTAACTTAACTGCGGCTAATAATGCGATTTTGGCAAAGAGAGTATCTCCCGCAGGGAAGCTGCTACCATCAAATATTTGCCCTCATTAGACTCCCCTCTGGAAGCGCTTTCACTGCAAGCTGCAGATTCCCTCCTAACAGCAAGCTTTAGGATAGTGTACTGAATTGTAACTTACTTTCGTCTAATAATGCGATTTTGGCAAAGAGAGTATCTCCCGCAGGGAAGCTGCTACCATCAAATGTTTGCCCTCATTAGACTCCCCTCTGGAAGCGCTTTCACTGCAAGCTGCAGATTCCCACCTAACAGCAAGCTTTAGGATAGGGTACTGAATTGTAACTTACTTTCGCCTAATAATGCGATTTTGGCAAACAGAGTATCTCCCGCAGGGAAGCTGCTACCATCAAATGTTTGCCCTCATTAGACTTCCCTCTGGAAGTGCTTTCACTGCAAGCTGCAGATTCCCTCCTAACAGCAAGCTTTAGGATAGGGTACTGAATTGTAACTTACTTTCGCCTAATAATGCGAATTTGTCAAAGAGAGTATCTCCCGCAGGGAAGCTGTTACTATCAAATGTTTGCCCTCATTAGACTCCCCTCTGGAAGCGCTTTCACTGCAAGCTGCAGATTCCCTCCTAACAGCAAGCTTTAGGATAGTGTACTGAATTGTAACTTAACTGCGGCTAAAAAGGCGATTTTGGCAAAGAGAATATATCCCGCAGGGAAGGTGCTACCATCAAATATTTGCCCTCATTAGACTCCCCTCTGGAAGTGCTTTCACTGAAAGCTGCAGATTCCCTCCTAACAGCAAGCTTTAGGATAGGGTACTGAATTGTAACTTACTTTCGCCTAATAATGCGATTTTGGCAAAGAGAGTATCTCCCGCAGGGAAGCTGCTACCATCAAATATTTGCCCTCATTAGACTCCCCTCTGGAAGCGCTTTCACTGCAAGCTGCAGATTCCCTCCTAACAGCAAGCTTTAGGATAGGGTACTGAATTGTAACTTACTTTCGCCTAATAAAGCGATTTTGGCAAAGAGAGTATCTCCCGCAGGGAAGCTGCTACCATCAAATGTTTGCCCTCATTAGACTCCCCTCTGGAAGCGCTTTCACTGCAAGCTGCAGATTCCCTCCTAACAGCAAGCTTTAGGATAGGGTACTGAATTGTAACTTAACTGCGGCTAATAAGGCGATTTTGGCAAAGAGAGTATCTCCCGCAGGGAAGCTGCTACCATCAAATGTTTGCCCTCATTAGACTCCCCTCTGGAAGCGCTTTCACTGCAAGCTGCAGATTCCCTCCTAACAGCAAGCTTTAGGATAGGGTACTGAATTGTATCTTACTTTCGCCTAATAATGCGATTTTGGCAAAGAGATTATCTCCCGCAGGGAAGCTGCTACCATCAAATGTTTGCCCTCATTAGACTCCCCTCTGGAAGCGCTTTCACTGCAAGCTGCAGATTCCCTCCTAACAGCAAGCTTTAGGATAGGGTACTGAATTGTAACTTAACTGCGGCTAATAAGGCGATTTTGGCAAAGAGAGTATCTCCCGCAGGGAAGCTGCTACCATCAAATGTTTGCCCTCATTAGACTCCCCTCTGGAAGCGCTTTCACTGCAAGCTGCAGATTCCCTCCTAACAGCAAGCTTTAGGATAGGGTACTGAATTGTAACTTAACTGCGGCTAATAAGGCGATTTTGGAAAAGAGACTATCTCCCGCAGGGAAGCTGCTACCATCAAATGTTTGCCCTCATTACACTCCCCTCTGGAAGCGCTTTCACTGCAAGCTGCAGATTCCCTCCTAACAGCAAGCTTTAGGATAGGGTACTGAATTGTAACTTACTTTCGCCTAATAATGTGATTTTGGCAAAGAGAGTATCTCCCGCAGGGAAGCTGCTACAATCAAATATTTGCCCTCATTAGACTCCCCTCTGGAAGCGCTTTCACTGCAAGCTGCAGATTCCCTCCTAACAGCAAGCTTTAGGATAGGGTACTGAATTGTAACTAAACTGCGGCTAATAAGGCGATTTTGGCAAAGAGAATATATCCCGCAGGGAAGCTGCTACCATCAAATGTTTGCCCTCATTAGACTCCCCTCTGGAAGCGCTTTCACTGCAAGCTGCAGATTCCCTCCTAACAGCAAGCTTTAGGATAGGGTACTGAATTGTAACTTACTTTCGCCTAATAATGCGATTTTGGCAAAGAGAGTATCTCCCGCAGGGAAGCTGCTACCATCAAATGTTTGCCCTCATTAGACTCCCCTCTGGAAGCGCTTTCACTGCAAGCTGCAGATTCCCTCCTAACGGCAGGCTTTAGGATAGGGTACTGAATTGTAACTTAACTGCGGATATTAATGCAATTTTGGCAAAGAGAGTATCTCCCGCAGGGAAGCTGCTACCATCAAATGTTTGCCCTCATTAGACTCCCCTCTGGAAGCGCTTTCACTGCAAGCTGCAGATTCCCTCCTAACAGCAAGCTTTAGGATAGGGTACTGAATTGTAACTTAACTGCGGCTCATAAGGCGATTATGGCAAAGAGAATATCTCCCGCAGGGAAGCTGCTACCATCAAATATTTGCCCTCATTAGACTCCCCTCTGGAAGCGCTTTCACTGCAAGCTGCAGATTCCCTCCTAACAGCAAGCTTTAGGATAGGGTACTGAATTGTAACTTACTTTTGCCTAATAAAGCGATTTAGGCAAAGAGAGTATCTCCCGCAGAGAAGCTGCTACCATCAAATGTTTGCCCTCATTAGACTCCCCTCTGGAAGCGCTTTCACTGCAAGCTGCAGATTCCCTCCTAACAGCAAGCTTTAGGATAGGGTACTGAATTGTAACTTAACTGCGGCTAATAAGGCGATTTTGGCAAAGAGAGTATCTCCCGCAGGGAAGCTGCTACCATCAAATGTTTGCCCTCATTAGACTCCCCTCTGGAAGCGCTTTCACTGCAAGCTGCAGATTCCCTCCTAACAGCAAGCTTTAGGATAGGGTACTGAATTGTAACTTAACTGCGGCTAATAACGCGATTTTGGCAAAGAGAGTATCTCCCGCAGGGAAGCTGCTACCATCAAATGTTTGCCCTCATTAGACTCCCCTCTGGAAGCGCTTTCACTGCAAGCTGCAGATTCCCTCCTAACAGCAAGCTTTAGGATAGTGTACTGAATTGTAAGTTTACTTTCGCCTAATAATGCGATTTTGGCAAAGAGAGTATCTCCCGCAGGGAAGGTGCTACCATCAAATATTTGCCCTCATTAGACTCCCCTCTGGAAGCGCTTTCACTGCAAGCTGCAGATTCCCTCCTAACAGCAAGCTTTAGGATAGGGTACTGAATTGTAACTTACTTTCGCCTAATAATGCGATTTTGGCAAAGAGAGTATCTCCCGCAGGGAAGCTGCTACCATCAAATGTTTGCCCTCATTAGACTCCTCTCTGGAAGCGCTTTCACTGCAAGCTGCAGATTCCCACCTAACAGCAAGCTTTAGGATAGGGTACTGAATTGTAACTTACTTTCGCCTAATAATGCGATTGTGGAAAAGAGAGTATCTCCCGCAGGGAAGCTGCTACCATCAAATATTTGCCCTCGTTAGACTTCCCTCTGGAAGTGCTTTCACTGCAAGCTGCAGATTCCCTCCTAACAGCAAGCTTTAGGATAGGGTACTGAATTGTAACTTAACTGCGTCTAATAACGCGATTTTGGCAAAGAGAGTATCTCCCGCAGGGAAGCTGCTACCATAAAATGTTTGCCCTCATTAGACTCCCCTCTGGAAGCGCTTTCACTGCAAGCTGCAGATTCCCTCCTAACAGCAAGCTTTAGGATAGGGTACTGAATTGTAACTTAACTGCGGCTCATAAGGCGATTATGGCAAAGAGAATATCTCCCGCAGGGAAGCTGCTACCATCAAATATTTGCCCTCATTAGACTCCCCTCTGGAAGCGCTTTCACTGCAAGCTGCAGATTCCCTCCTAACAGCAAGCTTTAGGATAGGGTACTGAATTGTAACTTAATTTTGCCTAATAAAGCGATTTAGGCAAAGAGAGTATCTCCCGCAGGGAAGCTGCTACCATCAAATATTTGCCCTCATTAGACTCCCCTCTGGAAGCGCTTTCACTGCAAGCTGCAGATTCCCTCCTAACAGCAAGCTTTAGGATAGGGTACTGAATTGTAACTTAACTGCGGCTAATAAGGCGATTTTGGCAAAGAGAGTATCTCCCGCAGGGAAGCTGCTACCATCAAATGTTTGCCCTCATTAGACTCCCCTCTGGAAGCGCTTTCACTGCAAGCTGCAGATTCCCTCCTAACAGCAAGCTTTAGGATAGGGTACTGAATTGTATCTTATTTTCGCCTAATAAGGCGATTGTGGCAAAGAGAGTATCTCCCGCAGGGAAGCTGCTACCATCAAATGTTTGCCCTCATTAGACTCCCCTCTGGAAGCGCTTTCACTGCAAGCTGCAGATTCCCTCCTAACAGCAAGCTTTAGGATAGGGTACTGAATTGTAAGTTTACTTTCGCCTAATAATGCGATTTTGGCAAAGAGAGTATCTCCCGCAGGGAAGCTGCTACCATCAAATATTTGCCCTCATTAGACTCCCCTCTGGAAGCGCTTTCACTGCAAGCTGCAGATTCCCTCCTAACAGCAAGCTTTAGGATAGGGTACTGAATTGTAAGTTTACTTTCGCCTAATAATGCGATTTTGGCAAAGAGAGTATCTCCCGCAGGGAAGCTGCTACCATCAAATGTTTGCCCTCATTAGACTCCCCTCTGGAAGCGCTTTCACTGCAAGCTGCAGATTCCCACCTAACAGCAAGCTTTAGGATAGGATACTGAATTGTAACTTACTTTCGCCTAATAATGCGATTCTGGAAAAGAGAGTATCTCCCGCAGGGAAGCTGCTACCATCAAATATTTGCCCTCGTTAGACTTCCCTCTGGAAGTGCTTTCACTGCAAGCTGCAGATTCCCTCCTAACAGCAAGCTTTAGGATAGGGTACTGAATTGTAACTTAACTACGGCTAATAACGCGATTTTGGCAAAGAGAGTATCTCCCGCAGGGAAGCTGCTACCATCAAATGTTTGCCCTCATTAGACTCCCCTCTGGAAGCGCTTTCACTGCAAGCTGCAGATTCCCACCTAACAGCAAGCTGTAGGACAGGGTACTGAATTGTAACTTAACTGCGGCTAATAAGGCGATTTTGGCAAAGAGAATATCTCCCGCAGGGAAGCTGCTACCATCAAATGTTTGCCCTCATTAGACTCCCCTCTGGAAGCGCTTTCACTGCAAGCTGCAGATTCCCACCTAACAGCAAGCTGTAGGACAGGGTACTGAATTGTAACTTAACTGCGGCTAATAAGGCGATTTTGGCAAAGAGAATATCTCCCGCAGGGAAGCTGCTACAATCAAATGTTTGCCCTCATTAGACTCCCCTCTGGAAGCGCTTTCACTGCAAGCGGCAGATTCCCACCTAACAGCAAGCTTTAGGATAGGGTACTGAATTGTAACTTACTTTCGCCTAATAATGCGATTTTGGCAAAGAGAGTATCTCCCGCAGGGAAGCTGCTACCATCAAATGTTTGCCCTCATTAGACTCCCCTCTGGAAGCGCTTTCACTGCAAGCTGCAGATTCCCTCCTAACAGCAAGCTTTAGGATAGTGTACTGAATTGTATCTTACTTTCGCCTAATAATGCGATTTTGGCAAAGAGATTATCTCCCGCTGGGAAGCTGCTACCATCAAATGTTTGCCCTCATTAGACTCCCCTCTGGAAGCGCTTTCACTGCAAGCTGCAGATTCCCTCCTAACAGCAAGCTTTAGGATAGGGTACTGAATTGTAACTTAACTGCGGCTAATAACGCGATTTTGGCAAAGAGAGTATCTCCCGCAGGGAAGCTGCTACCATCAAATGTTTGCCCTCATTAGACTCCCCTCTGGAAGCGCTTTCACTGCAAGCTGCAGATTCCCTCCTAACAGCAAGCTTTAGGATAGGGTACTGAATTGTAACTTACTGTCGCGTAATAATGCGATTTTGGCAAAGAAAGTATCTCCCGCAGGGAAGCTGCTACCATCAAATATTTGCCCTCATTAGACTACCCTCTGGAAGCGCTTTCACTGCAAGCTGCAGATTCCCTCCTAACAGCAAGCTTTAGGATAGGGTACTGAATTGTAACTTAACTGCGGCTAATAAGGCGATTTTGGCAAAGAGAGTATCTCCCGCAGGGAAGCTGCTACCATCAAATATTTGCCCTCATTAGACTCCCCTCTGGAAGCGCTTTCACTGCAAGCTGCAGATTCCCTCCTAACAGCAAGCTTTAGGATAGGGTACTGAATTGTAACTTACTTTCGCCTAATAATGCGATTTTGGCAAAGAGAGTATCTCCCGCAGGGAAGCTGCTACCATCAAATGTTTGCCCTCATTAGACTCCCCTCTGGAAGCGCTTTCACTGCAAGCTGCAGATTCCCTCCTAACAGCAAGCTTTAGGATAGGGTACTGAATTGTAACTTACTTTCGCCTAATAATGCGATTTTGGCAAAGAGAATATCTCCCGCAGGGAAGCTGCTACCATCAAATATTTGCCCTCATTAGACTCCCCTCTGGAAGCGCTTTCACTGCAAGCTGCAGATTCCCTCCTAACAGCAAGCTTTAGGATAGGGTACTGAATTGTAACTTACTTTCGCCTAATAAAGCGATTTGGCAAAGAGAGTATCTCCCGCAGGGAAGCTGCTACCATCAAATGTTTGCCCTCATTAGACTCCCCTCTGGAAGCGCTTTCACTGCAAGCTGCAGATTCCCTCCTAACAGCAAGCTTTAGGATAGGGTACTGAATTGTAACTTAACTGCGGCTAATAATGCGATTTTGGCAAAGAGAGTATCTCCCGCAGGGAAGCTGCTACCATCAAATGTTTGCCCTCATTAGACTCCCCTCTGGAAGCGCTTTCACTGCAAGCTGCAGATTCCCTCCTAACAGCAAGCTTTAGGATAGGGTACTGAATTGTATCTTACTTTCGTCTAATAATGCGATTTTGGCAAAGAGATTATCTCCCGCAGGGAAGCTGCTACCATCAAATGTTTGCCCTCATTACACTCCCCTCTGGAAGCGCTTTCACTGCAAGCTGCAGATTCCCTCCTAACAGCAAGCTTTAGGATAGGGTACTGAATTGTAACTTACTTTCGCCTAATAATGCGATTTTGGAAAAGAGACTATCTCCCGCAGGGAAGCTGCTACCATCAAATGTTTGCCCTCATTAGACTCCCCTCTGGAAGCGCTTTCACTGCAAGCTGCAGATTCCCTCCTAACAGCAAGCTTTAGGATAGGGTACTGAATTGTAACTTACTTTCGCCTAATAAAGCGATTTAGGCAAAGAGAGTATCTCCCGCAGAGAAGCTGCTACCATCAAATGTTTGCCCTCATTAGACTCCCCTCTGGAAGCGCTTTCACTGCAAGCTGCAGATTCCCTCCTAACAGCAAGCTTTAGGATAGGGTACTGAATTGTAACTTAACGGCGGCTAATAATGCGATTTTGGCAAAGAGAGTATCTCCCGCAGGGAAGCTGCTACCATCAAATGTTTGCCCTCATTAGACTCCCCTCTGGAAGCGCTTTCACTGCAAGCTGCAGATTCCCTCCTAACAGCAAGCTTTAGGATAGGGTACTGAATTGTAACTTAACTGCGGCTAATAACGCGATTTTGGCAAAGAGAGTATCTCCCGCAGGGAAGCTGCTACCATCAAATGTTTGCCCTCATTAGACTCCCCTCTGGAAGCGCTTTCACTGCAAGCTGCAGATTCCCTCCTAACAGCAAGCTTTAGGATAGGGTACTGAATTGTAACTTACTTTCTCCTAATAATGCGATTTTGGCAAAGAGAGTATCTCCCGCAGGGAAGCTGCTACCATCAAATATTTGCCCTCATTAGACTCCCCTCTGGAAGCGCTTTCACTGCAAGCTGCAGATTCCCTCCTAACAGCAAGCTTTAGGATAGGGTACTGAATTGTATCTTACTTTCGCCTAATAATGCGATTTTGGCAAAGAGATTATCTCCCGCTGGGAAGCTGCTACCATCAAATGTTTGCCCTCATTAGACTCCCCTCTGGAAGCGCTTTCACTGCAAGCTGCAGATTCCCTCCTAACAGCAAGCTTTAGGATAGGGTACTGAATTGTAACTTAACTGCGGCTAATAACGCGATTTTGGCAAAGAGAGTATCTCCCGCAGGGAAGCTGCTACCATCAAATGTTTGCCCTCATTAGACTCCCCTCTGGAAGCGCTTTCACTGCAAGCTGCAGATTCCCTCCTAACAGCAAGCTTTAGGATAGGGTACTGAATTGTAACTTAACTGCGGCTAATAATGCGATTTTGGCAAAGAGAGTATCTCCCGCAGGGAAGCTGCTACCATCAAATGTTTGCCCTCATTAGACTCCCCTCTGGAAGCGCTTTCACTGCAAGCTGCAGATTCCCTCCTAAAAGCAAGCTTTAGGATAGGGTACTGAATTGTAACTTACTTTCGCCTAATAATGCGATTTTGGTAAAGAGATTATCTCCCGCAGGGAAGCTGCTACCATCAAATATTTGCCCTCATTAGACTCCCCTCTGGAAGCGCTTTCACTGTAAGCTGCAGATTCCCTCCTAACAGCAAGCTTTAGGATAGTGTACTGAATTGTATCTTAACTGCGGCTAAAAAGGCGATTTTGGCAAAGAGAATATATCCCGCAGGGAAGCTGCTACCATCAAATATTTGCCCTCATTAGACTCCCCTCTGGAAGCGCTTTCACTGCAAGCTGCAGATTCCCTCCTAACAGCAAGCTTTAGGATAGGGTACTGAATTGTAACTTACTTTCGCCTAATAAAGCGATTTGGCAAAGAGAGTATCTCCCGCAGGGAAGCTGCTACCATCAAATGTTTGCCCTCATTAGACTCCCCTCTGGAAGCGCTTTCACTGCAAGCTGCAGATTCCCTCCTAACAGCAAGCTTTAGGATAGGGTACTGAATTGTAACTTAACTGCGGCTAATAATGCGATTTTGGCAAAGAGAGTATCTCCCGCAGGGAAGCTGCTACCATCAAATGTTTGCCCTCATTAGACTCCCCTCTGGAAGCGCTTTCACTGCAAGCTGCAGATTCCCTCCTAACAGCAAGCTTTAGGATAGGGTACTGAATTGTATCTTACTTTCGTCTAATAATGCGATTTTGGCAAAGAGATTATCTCCCGCAGGGAAGCTGCTACCATCAAATGTTTGCCCTCATTACACTCCCCTCTGGAAGCGCTTTCACTGCAAGCTGCAGATTCCCTCCTAACAGCAAGCTTTAGGATAGGGTACTGAATTGTAACTTACTTTCGCCTAATAATGCGATTTTGGAAAAGAGACTATCTCCCGCAGGGAAGCTGCTACCATCAAATGTTTGCCCTCATTAGACTCCCCTCTGGAAGCGCTTTCACTGCAAGCTGCAGATTCCCTCCTAACAGCAAGCTTTAGGATAGGGTACTGAATTGTAACTTACTTTCGCCTAATAAAGCGATTTAGGCAAAGAGAGTATCTCCCGCAGGGAAGCTGCTACCATCAAATGTTTGCCCTCATTAGACTCCCCTCTGGAAGCGCTTTCACTGCAAGCTGCAGATTCCCTCCTAACAGCAAGCTTTAGGATAGGGTACTGAATTGTAACTTAACTGCGGCTAATAATGCGATTTTGGCAAAGAGAGTATCTCCCGCAGGGAAGCTGCTACCATCAAATGTTTGCCCTCATTAGACTCCCCTCTGGAAGCGCTTTCACTGCAAGCTGCAGATTCCCTCCTAACAGCAAGCTTTAGGATAGGGTACTGAATTGTAACTTACTTTCGCCTAATAAAGCGATTTTGGCAAAGAGAGTATCTCCCGCAGGGAAGCTGCTACCATCAAACGTTTGCCCTCATTAGACTCCCCTCTGGAAGCGCTTTCACTGCAAGCTGCAGATTCCCTCCTAACAGCAAGCTTTAGGATAGGGTACTGAATTGTAACTTAACTGCGGCTAATAATGCGATTTTGGCAAAGAGAGTATCTCCCGCAGGGAAGCTGCTACCATCAAATGTTTGCCCTCATTAGACTCCCCTCTGGAAGCGCTTTCACTGCAAGCTGCAGATTCCCTCCTAACAGCAAGCTTTAGGATAGGGTACTGAATTGTAACTTAACTGCGGCTAATAAGGCGATTTTGGCAAAGAGAATATATCCCGCAGGGAAGCTGTTACCATCAAATATTTGCCCTCATTAGACTCCCCTCTGGAAGCGCTTTCACTGCAAGCTGCAGATTCCCTCCTAACAGCAAGCTTTAGGATAGGGTACTGAATTGTAACTTACTTTCGCCTAATAATGCGATTGTGGAAAAGAGAGTATCTCCCGCAGGGAAGCTGCTACCATCAAATGTTTGCCCTCATTAGACTCCCCTCTGGAAGCGCTTTCACTGCAAGCTGCAGATTCCCTCCTAACAGCAAGCTTTAGGATAGGGTACTGAATTGTAACTTACTTTCGCCTAATAATGCGATTTTGGCAAAGAGAGTATCTCCCGCAGGGAAGCTGCTACCATCAAATGTTTGCCCTCATTACACTCCCCTCTGGAAGCGCTTTCACTGCAAGCTGCAGATTCCCTCCTAACAGCAAGCTTTAGGATATGGTACTGAATTGTAACTTAACTGCGGATATTAATGCAATTTTGGCAAAGAGAGTATCTCCCGCAGGGAAGCTGCTACCATCAAATGTTTGTCCTCATTAGACTCCCCTCTGGAAGCGCTTTCACTGCAAGCTGCAGATTCCCTCCTAACAGCAAGCTTTAGGATAGGGTACTGAATTGTAACTTACTTTCGCCTAATAATGCGATTTTGGAAAAGAGACTATCTCCCGCAGGGAAGCTGCTACCATCAAATGTTTGCCCTCATTAGACTCCCCTCTGGAAGCGCTTTCACTGCAAGCTGCAGATTCCCTCCTAACAGCAAGCTTTAGGATAGGGTACTGAATTGTAACTTAACTGCGGCTCATAAGGCGATTATGGCAAAGAGAATATCTCCCGCAGGGAAGCTGCTACCATCAAATATTTGCCCTCATTAGACTCCCCTCTGGAAGCGCTTTCACTGCAAGATGCAGATTCCCTCCTAACAGCAAGCTTTAGGATAGGGTACTGAATTGTAACTTACTTTTGCCTAATAAAGCGATTTAGGCAAAGAGAGTATCTCCCGCAGAGAAGCTGCTACCATCAAATGTTTGCCGTCATTAGACTCCCCTCTGGAAGCGCTTTCACTGCAAGCTGCAGATTCCCTCCTAACAGCAAGCTTTAGGATAGAGTACTGAATTGTAACTTAACTGCGGCTAATAAGGCGATTTTGGCAAAGAGAGTATCTCCCGCAGGGAAGCTGCTACCATCAAATGTTTGCCCTCATTAGACTCCCCTCTGGAAGCGCTTTCACTGCAAGCTGCAGATTCCCTCCTAACAGCAAGCTTTAGGATAGTGTACTGAATTGTATCTTATTTTCGCCTAATAAGGCGATTTTGGCAAAGAGAGTATCTCCCGCAGGGAAGCTGCTACCATCAAATGTTTGCCCTCATTAGACTCCCCTCTGGAAGCGCTTTCACTGCAAGCTGCAGATTCCCTCCTAACAGCAAGCTTTAGGATAGGGTACTGAATTGTAAGTTTACTTTCGCCTAATAATGCGATTTTGGCAAAGAGAGTATCTCCCGCAGGGAAGCTGCTACCATCAAATATTTGCCCTCATTAGACTCCCCTCTGGAAGCGCTTTCACTGCAAGCTGCAGATTCCCTCCTAACAGCAAGCTTTAGGATAGGGTACTGAATTGTAACTTACTTTCGCCTAATAATGCGATTTTGGCAAAGAGAGTATCTCCCGCAGGGAAGCTGCTACCATCAAATGTTTGCCCTCATTAGACTCCCCTCTGGAAGCGCTTTCACTGCAAGCTGCAGATTCCCACCTAACAGCAAGCTTTAGGATAGGGTACTGAATTGTAACTTACTTTCGCCTAATAATGCGATTGTGGAAAAGAGAGTATCTCCCGCAGGGAAGCTGCTACCATCAAATATTTGCCCTCGTTAGACTTCCCTCTGGAAGTGCTTTCACTGCAAGCTGCAGATTCCCTCCTAACAGCAAGCTTTAGGATAGGGTACTGAATTGTAACTTAACTGCGGCTAATAACGCGATTTTGGCAAAGAGAGTATCTCCCGCAGGGAAGCTGCTACCATCAAATGTTTGCCCTCATTAGACTCCCCTCTGGAAGCGCTTTCACTGCAAGCTGCAGATTCCCTCCTAACAGCAAGCTTTAGGATAGGGTACTGAATTGTAACTTAACTGCGGCTCATAAGGCGATTATGGCAAAGAGAATATCTCCCGCAGGGAAGCTGCTACCATCAAATATTTGCCCTCATTAGACTCCCCTCTGGAAGCGCTTTCACTGCAAGCTGCAGATTCCCTCCTAACAGCAAGCTTTAGGATAGGGTACTGAATTGTAACTTAATTTTGCCTAATAAAGCGATTTAGGCAAAGAGAGTATCTCCCGCAGAGAAGCTGCTACCATCAAATGTTTGCCCTCATTAGACTCCCCTCTGGAAGCGCTTTCACTGCAAGCTGCAGATTCCCTCCTAACAGCAAGCTTTAGGATAGGGTACTGAATTGTATCTTATTTTCGCCTAATAAGGCGATTTTGGCAAAGAGAGTATCTCCCGCAGGGAAGCTGCTACCATCAAATGTTTGCCCTCATTAGACTCCCCTCTGGAAGCGCTTTCACTGCAAGCTGCAGATTCCCTCCTAACAGCAAGCTTTAGGATAGGGTACTGAATTGTATCTTATTTTCGCCTAATAAGGCGATTTTGGCAAAGAGAGTATCTCCCGCAGGGAAGCTGCTACCATCAAATGTTTGCCCTCATTAGACTCCCCTCTGGAAGCGCTTTCACTGCAAGCTGCAGATTCCCTCCTAACAGCAAGCTTTAGGATAGGGTACTGAATTGTAACTTAACTGCGGCTAATAATGCGATTTTGGCAAAGAGAGTATCTCCCGCAGGGAAGCTGCTACCATCAAATGTTTGCCCTCATTAGACTCCCCTCTGGAAGCGCTTTCACTGCAAGCTGCAGATTCCCTCCTAACAGCAAGCTTTAGGATAGGGTACTGAATTGTATCTTACTTTCGGCTAATAATGCGATTTTGGCAAAGAGATTATCTCCCGCAGGGAAGCTGCTACCATCAAATGTTTGCCCTCATTAGACTCCCCTCTGGAAGCGCTTTCACTGCAAGCTGCAGATTCCCTCCTAACAGCAAGCTTTAGGATAGTGTACTGAATTGTAACTTAACTGCGGCTAAAAAGGCGATTTTGGCAAAGAGAATATATCCCGCAGGGAAGCTGCTACCATCAAATATTTGCCCTCATTAGACTCCCCTCTGGAAGCGCTTTCACTGCAAGCTGCAGATTCCCTCCTAACAGCAAGCTTTAGGATAGGGTACTGAATTGTAACTTAACTGCGGCTAATAAGGCGATTTTGGCAAAGAGAATATATCCCGCAGGGAAGCTGCTACCATCAAATATTTGCCCTCATTAGACTCCCCTCTGGAAGCGCTTTCACTGCAAGCTGCAGATTCCCTCCTAACAGCAAGCTTTAGGATAGGGTACTGAATTGTAACTTACTTTCGCCTAATAATGCGATTTTGGCAAAGAGAGTATCTCCCGCAGGGAAGCTGCTACCATCAAATGTTTGCCCTCATTAGACTCCCCTCTGGAAGCGCTTTCACTGCAAGCTGCAGATTCCCTCCTAACAGCAAGCTTTAGGATAGGGTACTGAATTGTAACTTACTTTCGCCTAATAATGCGATTTTGGCAAAGAGAGTATCTCCCGCAGGGAAGCTGCTACCATCAAATGTTTGCCCTCATTAGACTCCCCTCTGGAAGCGCTTTCACTGCAAGCTGCAGATTCCCACCTAACAGCAAGCTTTAGGATAGGGTACTGAATTGTAACTTACTTTCGCCTAATAATGCGATTGTGGAAAAGAGAGTATCTCCCGCAGGGAAGCTGCTACCATCAAATATTTGCCCTCGTTAGACTTCCCTCTGGAAGTGCTTTCACTGCAAGCTGCAGATTCCCTCCTAACAGCAAGCTTTAGGATAGGGTACTGAATTGTAACTTAACTGCGGCTAATAACGCGATTTTGGCAAAGAGAGTATCTCCCGCAGGGAAGCTGCTACCATCAAATGTTTGCCCTCATTAGACTCCCCTCTGGAAGCGCTTTCACTGCAAGCTGCAGATTCCCTCCTAACAGCAAGCTTTAGGATAGGGTACTGAATTGTAACTTAACTGCGGCTCATAAGGCGATTATGGCAAAGAGAATATCTCCCGCAGGGAAGCTGCTACCATCAAATATTTGCCCTCATTAGACTCCCCTCTGGAAGCGCTTTCACTGCAAGCTGCAGATTCCCTCCTAACAGCAAGCTTTAGGATAGGGTACTGAATTGTAACTTAATTTTGCCTAATAAAGCGATTTAGGCAAAGAGAGTATCTCCCGCAGAGAAGCTGCTACCATCAAATGTTTGCCCTCATTAGACTCCCCTCTGGAAGCGCTTTCACTGCAAGCTGCAGATTCCCTCCTAACAGCAAGCTTTAGGATAGGGTACTGAATTGTATCTTATTTTCGCCTAATAAGGCGATTTTGGCAAAGAGAGTATCTCCCGCAGGGAAGCTGCTACCATCAAATGTTTGCCCTCATTAGACTCCCCTCTGGAAGCGCTTTCACTGCAAGCTGCAGATTCCCTCCTAACAGCAAGCTTTAGGATAGGGTACTGAATTGTATCTTATTTTCGCCTAATAAGGCGATTTTGGCAAAGAGAGTATCTCCCGCAGGGAAGCTGCTACCATCAAATGTTTGCCCTCATTAGACTCCCCTCTGGAAGCGCTTTCACTGCAAGCTGCAGATTCCCTCCTAACAGCAAGCTTTAGGATAGGGTACTGAATTGTAACTTAACTGCGGCTAATAATGCGATTTTGGCAAAGAGAGTATCTCCCGCAGGGAAGCTGCTACCATCAAATGTTTGCCCTCATTAGACTCCCCTCTGGAAGCGCTTTCACTGCAAGCTGCAGATTCCCTCCTAACAGCAAGCTTTAGGATAGGGTACTGAATTGTATCTTACTTTCGGCTAATAATGCGATTTTGGCAAAGAGATTATCTCCCGCAGGGAAGCTGCTACCATCAAATGTTTGCCCTCATTAGACTCCCCTCTGGAAGCGCTTTCACTGCAAGCTGCAGATTCCCTCCTAACAGCAAGCTTTAGGATAGTGTACTGAATTGTAACTTAACTGCGGCTAAAAAGGCGATTTTGGCAAAGAGAATATATCCCGCAGGGAAGCTGCTACCATCAAATATTTGCCCTCATTAGACTCCCCTCTGGAAGCGCTTTCACTGCAAGCTGCAGATTCCCTCCTAACAGCAAGCTTTAGGATAGGGTACTGAATTGTAACTTAACTGCGGCTAATAAGGCGATTTTGGCAAAGAGAATATATCCCGCAGGGAAGCTGCTACCATCAAATATTTGCCCTCATTAGACTCCCCTCTGGAAGCGCTTTCACTGCAAGCTGCAGATTCCCTCCTAACAGCAAGCTTTAGGATAGGGTACTGAATTGTAACTTACTTTCGCCTAATAATGCGATTTTGGCAAAGAGAGTATCTCCCGCAGGGAAGCTGCTACCATCAAATGTTTGCCCTCATTAGACTCCCCTCTGGAAGCGCTTTCACTGCAAGCTGCAGATTCCCTCCTAACAGCAAGCTTTAGGATAGGGTACTGAATTGTAACTTACTTTCGCCTAATAATGCGATTTTGGCAAAGAGAATATCTCCCGCAGGGAAGCTGCTACCATCAAATGTTTGCCCTCATTAGACTCCCCTCTGGAAGCGCTTTCACTGCAAGCTGCAGATTCCCTCCTAACAGCAAGCTTTAGGATAGGGTACTGAATTGTAACTTACTTTCGCCTAATAAAGCGATTTGGCAAAGAGAGTATCTCCCGCAGGGAAGCTGCTACCATCAAATGTTTGCCCTCATTAGACTCCCCTCTGGAAGCGCTTTCACTGCAAGCTGCAGATTCCCTCCTAACAGCAAGCTTTAGGATAGGGTACTGAATTGTAACTTAACTGCGGCTAATAATGCGATTTTGGCAAAGAGAGTATCTCCCGCAGGGAAGCTGCTACCATCAAATGTTTGCCCTCATTAGACTCCCCTCTGGAAGCGCTTTCACTGCAAGCTGCAGATTCCCTCCTAACAGCAAGCTTTAGGATAGGGTACTGAATTGTATCTTACTTTCGTCTAATAATGCGATTTTGGCAAAGAGATTATCTCCCGCAGGGAAGCTGCTACCATCAAATGTTTGCCCTCATTACACTCCCCTCTGGAAGCGCTTTCACTGCAAGCTGCAGATTCCCTCCTAACAGCAAGCTTTAGGATAGGGTACTGAATTGTAACTTACTTTCGCCTAATAAGGCGATTTTGGAAAAGAGACTATCTCCCGCAGGGAAGCTGCTACCATCAAATGTTTGCCCTCATTAGACTCCCCTCTGGAAGCGCTTTCACTGCAAGCTGCAGATTCCCTCCTAACAGCAAGCTTTAGGATAGGGTACTGAATTGTAACTTAACTGCGGCTAATAAGGCGATTTTGGCAAAGAGAATATCTCCCGCAGGGAAGCTGCTACCATCAAATATTTGCCCTCATTAGACTCCCCTCTGGAAGCGCTTTCACTGCAAGCTGCAGATTCCCTCCTAACAGCAAGCTTTAGGATAGGGTACTGAATTGTAACTTACTTTCGCATAATAATGCGATTTTGGCAAAGAGAGTATCTCCCGCAGGGAAGCTGCTACCATCAAATGTTTGCCCTCATTAGACTCCCCTCTGGAAGCGCTTTCACTGCAAGCTGCAGATTCCCTCCTAACAGCAAGCTTTAGGATAGGGTACAGAATTGTAACTTAACTGCGGCTAATAATGCGATTTTTGCAAAGAGAGTATCTCCCGCAGGGAAGCTGCTACCATCAAATATTTGCCCTCATTAGACTCCCCTCTGGAAGCGCTTTCACTGCAAGCTGCAGATTCCCTCCTAACAGCAAGTTTTAGGATAGGGTACTGAATTGTAACTTAACTGCGGCTAATAAGGCGATTTTGGCAAAGAGAATATATCCCGCAGGGAAGCTGCTACCATCAAATATTTGCCCTCATTAGACTCCCCTCTGGAAGCGCTTTCACTGCAAGCTGCAGATTCCCTCCTAACAGCAAGCTTTAGGATAGGGTACTGAATTGTAACTTACTTTCGCCTAATAATGCGATTTTGGCAAAGAGAGTATCTCCCGCAGGGAAGCTGCTACCATCAAATGTTTGCCCTCATTAGACTCCCCTCTGGAAGCGCTTTCACTGCAAGCTGCAGATTCCCTCCTAACAGCAAGCTTTAGGATAGGGTACTGAATTGTAACTTACTTTCGCCTAATAATGCGATTTTGGCAAAGAGAGTATCTCCCGCAGGGAAGCTGCTACCATCAAATGTTTGCCCTCATTACACTCCCCTCTGGAAGCGCTTTCACTGCAAGCTGCAGATTCCCTCCTAACAGCAAGCTTTAGGATAGGGTACTGAATTGTAACTTACTTTCGCCTAATAATGCGATTTTGGCAAAGAGAATATCTCCCGCAGGGAAGCTGCTACCATCAAATGTTTGCCCTCATTACACTCCCCTCTGGAAGCGCTTTCACTGCAAGCTGCAGATTCCCTCCTAACAGCAAGCTTTAGGATAGGGTACTGAATTGTAACTTACTTTCGCCTAATAATGCGATTTTGGCAAAGAGAATATATCCCGCAGGGAAGCTGCTACCATCAAATGTTTGCCCTCATTAGACTCCCCTCTGGAAGCGCTTTCACTGCAAGCTGCAGATTCCCTCCTAACAGCAAGCTTTAGGATAGGGTACTGAATTGTATCTTACTTTCGGCTAATAATGCGATTTTGGCAAAGAGATTATCTCCCGCAGGGAAGCTGCTACCATCAAATGTTTGCCCTCATTAGACTCCCCTCTGGAAGCGCTTTCACTGCAAGCTGCAGATTCCCTCCTAACAGCAAGCTTTAGGATAGTGTACTGAATTGTAACTTAACTGCGGCTAATAATGCGATTTTGACAAAAAGAGTATCTCCCGCAGGGAAGCTGCTACCATCAAATGTTTGCCCTCATTAGACTCCCCTCTGGAAGCACTTTCACTGCAAGCTGCAGATTCCCTCCTAACAGCAAGCTTTAGGATAGGGTACTGAATTGTAACTTACTTTCGCCTAATAATGCGATTTTGGCAAAGAGAATATCTCCCGCAGGGAAGCTGCTACCATCAAATATTTGCCCTCATTAGACTCCCCTCTGGAAGCGCTTTCACTGCAAGCTGCAGATTCCCTCCTAACAGCAAGCTTTAGGATAGGGTACTGAATTGTAACTTACTTTCGCCTAATAAAGTGATTTTGGCAAAGAGAGTATCTCCCGCAGGGAAGCTGCTACCATCAAATGTTTGCCCTCATTAGACTCCCCTCTGGAAGCGCTTTCACTGCAAGCTGCAGATTCCCTCCTAACAGCAAGCTTTAGGATAGGGTACTGAATTGTAACTTAACTGCGGCTAATAATGCGATTTTGGCAAAGAGAGTATCTCCCGCAGGGAAGCTGCTACCATCAAATGTTTGCCCTCATTAGACTCCCCTCTGGAAGCGCTTTCACTGCAAGCTGCAGATTCCCTCCTAACAGCAAGCTTTAGGATAGGGTACTGAATTGTATCTTACTTTCGCCTAATAATGCGATTTTGGCAAAGAGATTATCTCCCGCAGGGAAGCTGCTACCATCAAATGTTTGCCCTCATTAGACTCCCCTCTGGAAGCGCTTTCACTGCAAGCTGCAGATTCCCTCCTAACAGCAAGCTTTAGGATAGGGTACTGAATTGTAACTTAACTGCGGCTAATAAGGCGATTTTGGCAAAGAGAGTATCTCCCGCAGGGAAGCTGCTACCATCAAATGTTTGCCCTCATTAGACTCCCCTCTGGAAGCGCTTTCACTGCAAGCTGCAGATTCCCTCCTAACAGCAAGCTTTAGGATAGGGTACTGAATTGTAACTTAACTGCGGCTAATAATGCGGTTTTTGCAAAGAGAGTATCTCCCGCAGGGAAGCTGCTACCATCAAATGTTTGCCCTCATTAGACTCCCCTCTGGAAGCGCTTTCACTGCAAGCTGCAGATTCCCTCCTAACAGCAAGCTTTAGGATAGGGTACTGAATTGTAACTTACTTTCGCCTAATAATGCGATTTTGGCAAAGAGAATATCTCCCGCAGGGAAGCTGCTACCATCAAATCTTTGCCCTCATTAGACTCCCCTCTGGAAGCGCTTTCACTGCAAGCTGCAGATTCCCTCCTAACAGCAAGCTTTAGGATAGGGTACTGAATTGTAACTTACTTTCGCCTAATAAAGCGATTTTGGCAAAGAGAGTATCTCCCGCAGGGAAGCTGCTACCATCAAATGTTTGCCCTCATTAGACTCCCCTCTGGAAGCGCTTTCACTGCAAGCTGCAGATTCCCTCCTAACAGCAAGCTTTAGGATAGGGTACTGAATTGTATCTTACTTTCGGCTAATAATGCGATTTTGGCAAAGAGATTATCTCCCGCAGGGAAGCTGCTACCATCAAATGTTTGCCCTCATTAGACTCCCCTCTGGAAGCGCTTTCACTGCAAGCTGCAGATTCCCTCCTAACAGCAAGCTTTAGGATAGGGTACTGAATTGTATCTTACTTTCGGCTAATAATGCGATTTTGGCAAAGAGATTATCTCCCGCAGGGAAGCTGCTACCATCAAATGTTTGCCCTCATTAGACTCCCCTCTGGAAGCGCTTTCACTGCAAGCTGCAGATTCCCTCCTAACAGCAAGCTTTAGGATAGGGTACTGAATTGTAACTTACATTCGCCTAATAATGCGATTTTGGCAAAGAGAATATCTCCCACAGGGAAGCTGCTACCATCAAATATTTGCCCTCATTAGACTCCCCTCTGGAAGCGCTTTCACTGCAAGCTGCAGATTCCCTCCTAACAGCAAGCTTTAGGATAGGGTACTGAATTGTAACTTACTTTCGCCTAATAAAGCGATTTTGGCAAAGAGAGTATCTCCCGCAGGGAAGCTGCTACCATCAAATGTTTGCCCTCATTAGACTCCCCTCTGGAAGCGCTTTCACTGCAAGCTGCAGATTCCCTCCTAACAGCAAGCTTTAGGATAGGGTACTGAATTGTAACTTAACTGCGGCTAATAATGCGATTTTGGCAAAGAGAGTATCTCCCGCAGGGAAGCTGCTACCATCAAATGTTTGCCCTCATTAGACTCCCCTCCGGAAGCGCTTTCACTGCAAGCTGCAGATTCCCTCCTAACAGCAAGCTTTAGGATAGGGTACTGAATTGTAACTTACTTTCGCCTAATAATGCGATTTTGGCAAAGAGAGTATCTCCCGCAGGGAAGCTGCTACCATCAAATGTTTGCCCTCATTAGACTCCCCTCTGGAAGCGCTTTCACTGCAAGCTGCAGATTCCCTCCTAACAGCAAGCTTTAGGATAGGGTACTGAATTGTAACTTAACTGCGGCTAATAAGGCGATTTTGGCAAAGAGAGTATCTCCCGCAGGGAAGCTGCTACCATCAAATGTTTGCCCTCATTAGACTCCCCTCTGGAAGCGCTTTCACTGCAAGCTGCAGATTCCCTCCTAACAGCAAGCTTTAGGATAGGGTACTGAATTGTAACTTAACTGCGGCTAATAATGCGGTTTTGGAAAAGAGAGTATCTCCCGCAGGGAAGCTGCTACCATCAAATGTTTGCCCTCATTAGACTCCCCTCTGGAAGCGCTTTCACTGCAAGCTGCAGATTCCCTCCTAACAGCAAGCTTTAGGATAGGGTACTGAATTGTAACTTACTTTCGCCTAATAATGCGATTTTGGCAAAGAGAGTATCTCCCGCAGGGAAGCTGCTACCATCAAATATTTGCCCTCATTAGACTCCCCTCTGGAAGCGCTTTCACTGCAAGCTGCAGATTCCCTCCTAACAGCAAGCTTTAGGATAGGGTACTGAATTGTAACTAAACTGCGGCTAATAAGGCGATTTTGGCAAAGAGAATATATCCCGCAGGGAAGCTGCTACCATCAAATGTTTGCCCTCATTAGACTCCCCTCTGGAAGCGCTTTCACTGCAAGCTGCAGATTCCCTCCTAACAGCAAGCTTTAGGATAGGGTACTGAATTGTAACTTACTTTCGCCTAATAATGCGATTTTGGCAAAGAGAGTATCTCCCGCAGGGAAGCTGCTACCATCAAATGTTTGCAATCATTACACTCCCCTCTGGAAGCGCTTTCACTGCAAGCTGCAGATTCCCTCCTAACAGCAAGCTTTAGGATAGGGTACTGAATTGTAACTTAACTGCGGATATTAATGCAATTTTGGCAAAGAGAGTATCTCCCGCAGGGAAGCTGCTACCATCAAATGTTTGTCCTCATTAGACTCCCCTCTGGAAGCGCTTTCACTGCAAGCTGCAGATTCCCTCCTAACAGCAAGCTTTAGGATAGGGTACTGAATTGTAACTTACTTTCGCCTAATAATGCGATTTTGGCAAAGAGAGTATCTCCCGCAGGGAAGCTGCTACCATCAAATGTTTGCCCTCATTAGACTCCCCTCTGGAAGCGCTTTCACTGCAAGCTGCAGATTCCCTCCTAACAGCAAGCTTTAGGATAGGGTACTGAATTGTAACTTAACTGCGGCTAATAAGGCGATTTTGGCAAAGAGAGTATCTCCCGCAGGGAAGCTGCTACCATCAAATGTTTGCCCTCATTAGACTCCCCTCTGGAAGCGCTTTCACTGCAAGCTGCAGATTCCCTCCTAACAGCAAGCTTTAGGATAGGGTACTGAATTGTATCTTATTTTCGCCTAATAAGGCGATTTTGGCAAAGAGAGTATCTCCCGCAGGGAAGCTGCTACCATCAAATGTTTGCCCTCATTAGACTCCCCTCTGGAAGCGCTTTCACTGCAAGCTGCAGATTCCCTCCTAACAGCAAGCTTTAGGATAGGGTACTGAATTGTAAGTTTACTTTCGCCTAATAATGCGATTTTGGCAATGAGAATATCTCCCGCAGGGAAGCTGCTACCATCAAATATTTGCCCTCATTAGACTCCCCTCTGGAAGCGCTTTCACTGCAAGCTGCAGATTCCCTCCTAACAGCAAGCTTTAGGATAGGGTACTGAATTGTAACTTACTTTCGCCTAATAATGCGATTTTGGCAAAGAGAGTATCTCCCGCAGGGAAGCTGCTACCATCAAATGTTTGCCCTCATTAGACTCCCCTCTGGAAGCGCTTTCACTGCAAGCTGCAGATTCCCACCTAACAGCAAGCTTTAGGATAGGGTACTGAATTGTAACTTACTTTCGCCTAATAATGCGATTTTGAAAAAGAGACTATCTCCCGCAGGGAAGCTGCTACCATCAAATGTTTGCCCTCATTAGACTCCCCTCTGGAAGCGCTTTCACTGCAAGCTGCAGATTCCCTCCTAACAGCAAGCTTTAGGATAGGGTACTGAATTGTAACTTAACTGCGGCTAATAATGCGATTTTGGCAAAGAGAGTATCTCCCGCAGGGAAGCTGCTACCATCAAATGTTTGCCCTCATTAGACTCCCCTCTGGAAGCGCTTTCACTGCAAGCTGCAGATTCCCTCCTAACAGCAAGCTTTAGGATAGGGTACTGAATTGTATCTTATTTTCGCCTAATAAGGCGATTTTGGCAAAGAGAGTATCTCCCGCAGGGAAGCTGCTACCATCAAATGTTTGCCCTCATTAGACTCCCCTCTGGAAGCGCTTTCACTGCAAGCTGCAGATTCCCTCCTAACAGCAAGCTTTAGGATAGGGTACTGAATTGTAAGTTTACTTTCGCCTAATAATGCGATTTTGGCAAAGAGAGTATCTCCCGCAGGGAAGCTGCTACCATCAAATATTTGCCCTCATTAGACTCCCCTCTGGAAGCGCTTTCACTGCAAGCTGCAGATTCCCTCCTAACAGCAAGCTTTAGGATAGGGTACTGAATTGTAACTTACTTTCGCCTAATAATGCAATTTTGGCAAAAAGAGTATCTCCCGCAGGGAAGCTGCTACCATCAAATGTTTGCCCTCATTAGACTCCCCTCTGGAAGCGCTTTCACTGCAAGCTGCAGATTCCCACCTAACAGCAAGCTTTAGGATAGGGTACTGAATTGTAACTTACTTTCGCCTAATAATGCGATTGTGGAAAAGAGAGTATCTCCCGCAGGGAAGCTGCTACCATCAAATATTTGCCCTCGTTAGACTTCCCTCTGGAAGTGCTTTCACTGCAAGCTGCAGATTCCCTCCTAACAGCAAGCTTTAGGATAGGGTACTGAATTGTAACTAAACTGCGGCTAATAACGCGATTTTGGCAAAGAGAGTATCTCCCGCAGGGAAGCTGCTACCATCAAATGTTTGCCCTCATTAGACTCCCCTCTGGAAGCGCTTTCACTGCAAGCTGCAGATTCCCTCCTAACAGCAAGCTGTAGGACAGTGTACTGACTTGTAACATAACTGCGTATAATAAGGCGATTTTGGCAAAGAGAATATCTCCCGCAGGGAAGCTGCTACAATCAAATGTTTGCCCTCATTAGACTCCCCTCTGGAAGCGCTTTCACTGCAAGCTGCAGATTCCCTCCTAACAGCAAGCTTTAGGATAGGGTACTGAATTGTATCTTACTTTCGCCTAATAATGCGATTTTGGCAAAGAGATTATCTCCCGCTGGGAAGCTGCTACCATCAAATGTTTGCCCTCATTAGACTCCCCTCTGGAAGCGCTTTCACTGCAAGCTGCAGATTCCCTCCTAACAGCAAGCTTTAGGATAGGGTACTGAATTGTAACTTAACTGCGGCTAATAACGCGATTTTGGCAAAGAGAGTATCTCCCGCAGGGAAGCTGCTACCATCAAATGTTTGCCCTCATTAGACTCCCCTCTGGAAGCGCTTTCACTGCAAGCTGCAGATTCCCTCCTAACAGCAAGCTTTAGGATAGGGTACTGAATTGTAACTTACTTTCGCCTAATAATGCGATTTTGGCAAAGAGAGTATCTCCCGCAGGGAAGCTGCTACCATCAAATATTTGCCCTCATTAGACTACCCTCTGGAAGCGCTTTCACTGCAAGCTGCAGATTCCCTCCTAACAGCAAGCTTTAGGATAGGGTACTGAATTGTAACTTAACTGCGGCTAATAAGGCGATTTTGGCAAAGAGAGTATCTCCCACAGGGAAGCTGCTACCATCAAATATTTGCCCTCATTAGACTCCCCTCTGGAAGCGCTTTCACTGCAAGCTGCAGATTCCCTCCTAACAGCAAGCTTTAGGATAGGGTACTGAATTGTAACTTACTTTCGCCTAATAATGCGATTTTGGCAAAGAGAGTATCTCCCGCAGGGAAGCTGCTACCATCAAATGTTTGCCCTCATTAGACTCCCCTCTGGAAGCGCTTTCACTGCAAGCTGCAGATTCCCTCCTAACAGCAAGCTTTAGGATAGGGTACTGAATTGTAACTTACTTTCGCCTAATAATGCGATTTTGGCAAAGAGAGTATCTCCCGCAGGGAAGCTGCTACCATCAAATGTTTGCCCTCATTAGACTCCCCTCTGGAAGCGCTTTCACTGCAAGCTGCAGATTCCCTCCTAACAGCAAGCTTTAGGATAGGGTACTGAATTGTAACTTAACTGCGGCTAATAATGCGATTTTGGCAAAGAGAGTATCTCCCGCAGGGAAGCTGCTACCATCAAATGTTTGCCCTCATTAGACTCCCCTCTGGAAGCGCTTTCACTGCAAGCTGCAGATTCCCTCCTAACAGCAAGCTTTAGGATAGGGTACTGAATTGTAACTTAACTGCGGCTAATAATGCGATTTTGGCAAAGAGAGTATCTCCCGCAGGGAAGCTGCTACCATCAAATGTTTGCCCTCATTAGACTCCCCTCTGGAAGCGCTTTCACTGCAAGCTGCAGATTCCCTCCTAACAGCAAGCTTTAGGATAGGGTACTGAATTGTAACTTAACTGCGGCTAATAAGGCGATTTTGGCAAAGAGAATATATCCCGCAGGGAAGCTGCTACCATCAAATATTTGCCCTCATTAGACTCCCCTCTGGAAGCGCTTTCACTGCAAGCTGCAGATTCCCTCCTAACAGCAAGCTTTAGGATAGGGTACTGAATTGTAACTTACTTTCGCCTAATAATGCGATTTTGGCAAAGAGAGTATCTCCCGCAGGGAAGCTGCTACCATCAAATGTTTGCCCTCATTAGACTCCCCTCTGGAAGCGCTTTCACTGCAAGCTGCAGATTCCCTCCTAACAGCAAGCTTTAGGATAGGGTACTGAATTGTAACTTACTTTCGCCTAATAATGCGATTTTGGCAAAGAGAGTATCTCCCGCAGGGAAGCTGCTACCATCAAATGTTTGCCCTCATTAGACTCCCCTCTGGAAGCGCTTTCACTGCAAGCTGCAGATTCCCTCCTAACAGCAAGCTTTAGGATAGTGTACTGAATTGTAACTTACTTTCGCCTAATAATGTGATTTTGGCAAAGAGAATATCTCCCGCAGGGAAGCTGCTACCATCAAATATTTGCCCTCATTAGACTCCCCTCTGGAAGCGCTTTCACTGCAAGCTGCAGATTCCCTCCTAACAGCAAGCTTTAGGATAGGGTACTGAATTGTAACTTACTTTCGCCTAATAAAGCGATATGGCAAAGAGAGTATCTCCCGCAGGGAAGCTGCTACCATCAAATGTTTGCCCTCATTAGACTCCCCTCTGGAAGCGCTTTCACTGCAAGCTGCAGATTCCCTCCTAACAGCAAGCTTTAGGATAGGGTACTGAATTGTAACTTAACTGCGGCTAATAATGCGATTTTGGCAAAGAGAGTATCTCCCGCAGGGAAGCTGCTACCATCAAATGTTTGTCCTCATTAGACTCCCCTCTGGAAGCGCTTTCACTGCAAGCTGCAGATTCCCTCCTAACAGCAAGCTTTAGGATAGGGTACTGAATTGTAACTTAACTGCGGCTCATAAGGCGATTTTGGCAAAGAGAATATCTCCCGCAGGGAAGCTGCTACCATCAAATATTTGCCCTCATTAGACTCCCCTCTGGAAGCGCTTTCACTGCAAGCTGCAGATTCCCTCCTAAAAGCAAGCTTTAGGATAGGGTACTGAATTGTAACTTACTTTCGCCTAATAAAGCGATTTAGGCAAAGAGAGTATCTCCCGCAGAGAAGCTGCTACCATCAAATGTTTGCCCTCATTAGACTCCCCTCTGGAAGCGCTTTCACTGCAAGCTGCAGATTCCCTCCTAACAGCAAGCTTTAGGATAGGGTACTGAATTGTAACTTTACTGCGGCTAATAAGGAGATATTGGCAAAGAGAGTATCTCCCGCAGGGAAGCTGTACCATCAAATGTTTGCCCTCATTAGACTCCCCTCTGGAAGCGCTTTCACTGCAAGTTGCAGATTCCCTCCTAAGAGCAAGCTTTAGGATAGGGTACTGAATTGTAACTTACTTTCGCCTAATAAAGCGATTTTGGCAAAGAGAGTATCTCCCGCAGGGAAGCCGCTACCATCAAATGTTTGCCCTCATTAGACTCCCCTCTGGAAGCGCTTTCACTGCAAGCTGCAGATTCCCTCCTAACAGCAAGCTTTAGGATAGGGTACTGAATTGTAACTTACTTTCGCCTAATAATGCGATTTTGGCAAAGAGAGTGTCTCCCGCAGGGAAGCTGCTACCATCAAATATTTGCCCTCATTAGACTCCCCTCTGGAAGCGCTTTCACTGCAAGCTGCAGATTCCCTCCTAACAGCAAGCTTTAGGATAGGGTACTGAATTGTAACTTAACTGCGGCTAATAAGGCGATTTTGGCAAAGAGAATATATCCCGCAGGGAAGCTGCTACCATCAAATATTTGCCCTCATTAGACTCCCCTCTGGAAGCGCTTTCACTGCAAGCTGCAGATTCCCTCCTAACAGCAAGCTTTAGGATAGGGTACTGAATTGTAACTTACTTTCGCCTAATAATGCGATTTTGGCAAAGAGAGTATCTCCCGCAGGGAAGCTGCTACCATCAAATGTTTGCCCTCATTAGACTCCCCTCTGGAAGCGCTTTCACTGCAAGCTGCAGATTCCCTCCTAACAGCAAGCTTTAGGATAGGGTACTGAATTGTAACTTACTTTCGCCTAATAATGCGATTTTGGCAAAGAGAGTATCTCCCGCAGGGAAGCTGCTACCATCAAATGCTTGCCCTCATTAGACTCCCCTCTGGAAGCGCTTTCACTGCAAGCTGCAGATTCCCTCCTAACAGCAAGCTTTAGGATAGGGTACTGAATTGTAACTTACTTTCGCCTAATAATGCGATTTTGGCAAAGAGAATATCTACCGCAGGGAAGCTGCTACCATCAAATATTTGCCCTCATTAGACTCCCCTCTGGAAGCGCTTTCACTGCAAGCTGCAGATTCCCTCCTAACAGCAAGCTTTAGGATAGGGTACTGAATTGTAACTTACTTTCGCCTAATAAAGCGATTTTGGCAAAGAGAGTATCTCCCGCAGGGAAGCTGCTACCATCAAATGTTTGCCCTCATTAGACTCCCCTCTGGAAGCGCTTTCACTGCAAGCTGCAGATTCCCTCCTAACAGCAAGCTTTAGGATAGTGTACTGAATTGTAACTTAACTGCGGCTAATAATGCGATTTTGGCAAAGAGAGTATCTCCCGCAGGGAAGCTGCTACCATCAAATGTTTGCCCTCATTAGACTCCCCTCTGGAAGCGCTTTCACTGCAAGCTGCAGATTCCCTCCTAACAGCAAGCTTTAGGATAGTGTACTGAATTGTATCTTACTTCCGGCTAATAATGCGATTTTGGCAAAGAGAGTATCTCCCGCAGGGAAGCTGCTACCATCAAATGTTTGCCCTCATTACACTCCCCTCTGGAAGCGCTTTCACTGCAAGCTGCAGATTCCCTCCTAACAGCAAGCTTTAGGATAGGGTACTGAATTGTAACTTAACTGCGGATAATAATGCAATTTTGGCAAAGAGAGTATCTCCCGCAGGGAAGCTGCTACCATCAAATGTTTGTCCTCATTAGACTCCCCTCTGGAAGCGCTTTCACTGCAAGCTGCAGATTCCCTCCTAACAGCAAGCTTTAGGATAGGGTACTGAATTGTAACTTACTTTCGCCTAATAATGCGATTTTGGAAAAGACACTATCTCCCGCACGGAAGCTGCTACCATCAAATGTTTGACCTCATTAGACTCCCCTCTGGAAGCGCTTTCACTGCAAGCTGCAGATTCCCTCCTAACAGCAAGCTTTAGGATAGGGTACTGAATTGTAACTTAACTGCGGCTCATAAGGCGATTTTGGCAAAGAGAATATCTCCCGCAGGGAAGCTCCTACCATCAAATATTTGCCCTCATTAGACTCCCCTCTGGAAGCGCTTTCACTGCAAGCTGCAGATTCCCTCCTAACAGCAATCTTTAGGATAGGGTACTGAATTGTAACTTACTTTCGCCTAATAATGCGATTTTGGAAAAGAGACTATCTCCCGCAGGGAAGCTGCTACCATCAAATGTTTGCCCTCATTACACTCCCCTCTGGAAGCGCTTTCACTGCAAGCTGCAGATTCCCTCCTAACAGCAAGCTTTAGGATAGGGTACTGAATTGTAACTTAACTGCGGCTAATAATGCGATTTTGGCAAAGAGAGTATCTCCCGCAGGGAAGCTGCTACCATCAAATGTTTGTCCTCATTAGACTCCCCTCTGGAAGCGCTTTCACTGCAAGCTGCAGATTCCCTCCTAACAGCAAGCTTTAGAATAGGGTACTGAATTGTAACTTAACTGCGGCTCATAAGGCGATTTTGGCAAAGAGAATATCTCCCGCAGGGAAGCTGCTACAATCAAATATTTGCCCTCATTAGACTCCCCTCTGGAAGCGCTTTCACTGCAAGCTGCAGATTCCCTCCTAAAAGCAAGCTTTAGGATAGGGTACTGAATTGTAACTTACTTTCGCCTAATAAAGCGATTTAGGCAAAGAGAGTATCTCCCGCAGAGAAGCTGCTACCATCAAATGTTTGCCCTCATTAGACTCCCCTCTGGAAGCGCTTTCACTGCAAGCTGCAGATTCCCTCCTAACAGCAAGCTTTAGGATAGGGTACTGAATTGTAACTTAACTGCGGCTAATAAGGCGATTTTGGCAAAGAGAGTATCTCCCGCAGGGAAGCTGCTACCATCAAATGTTTGCCCTCATTAGACTCCCCTCTGGAAGCGCTTTCACTGCAAGCTGCAGATTCCCTCCTAACAGCAAGCTTTAGGATAGGGTACTGAATTGTAACTTAACTGCGGCTAATAAGGCGATTTTGGCAAAGAGAGTATCTCCCGCAGGGAAGCTGCTACCATCAAATGTTTGCCCTCATTAGACTCCCCTCTGGAAGCGCTTTCACTGCAAGCTGCAGATTCCCTCCTAACAGCAAGCTTTAGGATAGGGTACTGAATTGTAACTTACTTTCGCCTAATAATGCGATTTTGGCAAAGAGAGTATATCCCGCATGGAAGCTGCTACCATCAAATGTTTGCCCTCATTAGACTCCCCTCTGGAAGCGCTTTCACTGCAAGCTGCAGATTCCCTCCTAACAGCAAGCTTTAGGATAGGGTACTGAATTGTAACTTACTTTCGCCTAATAAGGCGATTTTGGCAAAGAGAGTATCTCCCGCAGGGAAGCTGCTACCATCAAATATTTGCCCTCATTAGACTACCCTCTGGAAGCGCTTTCACTGCAAGCTGCAGATTCCCTCCTAACAGCAAGCTTTAGGATAGGGTACTGAATTGTAACTTAACTGCGGCTAATAAGGCGATTTTGGCAAAGAGAATATATCCCGCAGGGAAGCTGCTACCATCAAATGCTTGCCCTCATTAGACTCCCCTCTGGAAGCGCTTTCACAGCAAGCTGCAGATTCCCTCCTAACAGCAAGCTTTAGGATAGGGTACTGAATTGTAACTTACTTTCGCCTAATAATGCGATTTTGGAAAAGAGATTATCTCCCGCAGGGAAGCTGCTACCATCAAATGTTTGCCCTCATTAGACTCCCCTCTGGAAGCGCTTTCACTGCAAGCTGCAGATTCCCTCCTAAGAGCAAGCTTTAGGATAGGGTACTGAATTGTAACTTAACTGCGGCTAATAATGCGATTTTGGCAAAGAGAGTATCTCCCGCAGGGAAGCTGCTACCATCAAATATTTGCCCTCATTAGACTCCCCTCTGGAAGCGCTTTCACTGCAAGCTGCAGATTCCCTCCTAACAGCAAGCTTTAGGATAGGGTACTGAATTGTAACTTACTTTCGCCTAATAATGCGATTTTGGCAAAGAGAGTATCTCCCGCAGGGAAGCTGCTACCATCAAATGTTTGCCCTCCTTAGACTCCCCTCTGGAAGCGCTTTCACTGCAAGCTGCAGATTCCCTCCTAACAGCAAGCTTTAGGATAGGGTACTGAATTGTAACTTAACTGCGGCTAATAAGGCGATTTTGGCAAAGAGAATATATCCCGCAGGGAAGCTGCTACCATCAAATGCTTGCCCTCATTAGACTCCCCTCTGGAAGCGCTTTCACTGCAAGCTGCAGATTCCCTCCTAACAGCAAGCTTTAGGATAGGGTACTGAATTGTAACTTACTTTCGCCTAATAATGCGTTTTTGGCAAAGAGAGTATCTCCCGCAGGGAAGCTGCTACCATCAAATGTTTGCCCTCATTAGACTCCCCTCTGGAAGCGCTTTCACTGCAAGCTGCAGATTCCCTCCTAACAGCAAGCTTTAGGATAGGGTACTGAATTGTAACTTAACTGCGTCTAATAAGGCGATTGTGGCAAAGAGAATATCTCCCGCAGGGAAGCTGCTACCATCAAATGTTTGCCCTCATTACAATCCCCTCTGAAAGCGCTTTCACTGCAAGCGGCAGATTCCCACCTAACAGCAAGCTTTAGGATAGGGTACTGAATTGTAAATTACTTTCGCATAATAATGCGATTTTGGCAAAGAGAGTATCTCCCGCAGGGAAGCTGCTACCATCAAATGTTTGCCCTCATTAGACTCCCCTCTGGAAGCGCATTCACTGCAAGCTGCAGATTCCCTCCTAACAGCAAGCTTTAGGATAGGGTACTGAATTGTAACTTACTTTCGCCTAATAATGCGATTTTGGCAAAGAGAGTATCTCCCGCAGGGAAGCTGCTACCATCAAATGTTTGTCCTCATTAGACTCCCCTCTGGAAGTGCTTTCACTGCAAGCTGCAGATTCCCTCCTAACAGCAAGCTTTAGGATAGGGTACTGAATTGTAACTTACTTTCGCCTAATAATGCGATTTTGGCAAAGAGAGTATCTCCCGCAGGGAAGCTGCTACCATCAAATGTTTGCCCTCATTAGACTCCCCTCTGGAAGCGCTTTCACTGCAAGCTGCAGATTCCTTCCTAACAGCAAGCTTTAGGATAGGGTACTGAATTTTAACTTACTTTCGCCTAATAATGCGATTTTGGAAAAGAGAGTATCTCCCGCAGGGAAGCTGCTACCATCAAATATTTGCCCTTATTAGACTCCCCTCTGGAAGCGCTTTCACTGCAAGCTGCAGATTCCCTCCTAACAGCAAGCTTTAGGATGGGGTACTAAATGGTAACTTAACTGCGGCTCATAAGGAGATTTTGGCAAAGAGAATATCTCCCGCAGGGAAGCTTCTACCATCAAATATTTGCCCTCATTAGACTCCCCTCTGGAAGCGCTTTCACTGCAAGCTGCAGATTCCCTCCTAACAGCAAGCTTTAGGATAGGGTACTGAATTGTAACTTAACTGCGGCTAATAAGGCGATTTTGGCAAAGAGAATATATCCCGCAGGGAAGCTGCTACCATCAAATATTTGCCCTCATTAGACTCCCCTCTGGAAGCGCTTTCACTGCAAGCTGCAGATTCCCTCCTAACAGCAAGCTTTAGGATAGGGTACTGAATTGTAACTTACTTTCGCCTAATAATGCGATTATGGAAAAGAGACTATCTCCCGCAGGGAAGCTGCTACCATCAAATGTTTGCCCTCATTAGACTCCCCTCTGGAAGCGCTTTCACTGCAAGCTGCAGATTCCCTCCTAACAGCAAGCTTTAGGATAGGGTACTGAATTGTAACTTAACTGCGGCTAATAAGGCGATTTTGGCAAAGAGAGTATCTCCCGCAGGGAAGCTGCTACCATCAAATGTTTGCCCTCATTAGACTCCCCTCTGGAAGCGCTTTCACTGCAAGCTGCAGATTCCCTCCTAACAGCAAGCTTTAGGATAGGGTACTGAATTGTAACTTACTTTCGGCTAATAATGCGATTTTGGCAAAGAGAGTATCTCCCGCAGGGAAGCTGCTACCATCAAATATTTGCCCTCATTAGACTACCCTCTGGAAGCGCTTTCACTGCAAGCTGCAGATTCCCTCCTAACAGCAAGCTTTAGGATAGGGTACTGAATTGAAACTTACTTTCGCCTAATAATGGTATTTTGGAAAAGAGACTATCTCCCGCAGGGAAGCTGCTACCATCAAATGTTTGCCCTCATTAGACTCCCCTCTGGAAGCGCTTTCACTGCAAGCTGCAGATTCCTTCCTAACAGCAAGCTTTAGGATAGGGTACTGAATTGTAACTTATTTTCGCCTAATAATGCGATTTTGGCAAAGAGAGTATCTCCCGCAGGGAAGCTGCTACCATCAAATGTTTGCCCTCCTTAGACTCCCCTCTGGAAGCGCTTTCACTGCAAGCTGCAGATTCCCTCCTAACAGCAAGCTTTAGAATAGTGTACTGAATGGTAACTTACTTTCGCCTAATAATGCCATTTTGGCAAAGAGAGTATCTCCCGCAGGGAAGCTGCTACAATCAAATGTTTGCCCTCATTAGACTCCCCTCTGGAAGCGCTTTCACTGCAAGCTGCAGATTCCATCCTAACAGCAAGCTTTAGGATAGGGTACTGCATTGTATCTTACTTTCGCCTAATAATGCGATTGTGGCAAAGAGAGTATCTCCCGCAGGGAAGCTGCTACCATCAAATGTTTGCCCTCATTAGACTCCCCTCTGGAAGTGCTTTCACTGCAAGCTGCAGATACCTTCCTAACAGCAAGTTTTAGGATAGGGTACTGAATTGTAACTTAACTGCGGCTAATAAGGCGATTTTGGCAAAGAGAGTATCTCCCGCAGGGAAGCTGGTACCATCAAATTTTTGCCCTCGTTAGACTCCCCTTTGGAAGCGCTTTCACTGCAAGCTGCAGATTCCCTCCTAACAGCAACTTTAGGTTAGAGTACTGAATTGTAACTTACTTTCGCCTAATAAGGCGATTTTGGCAAAGAGAGTATCTCCCGCAGGGAAGCTGCTACCATAAAATGTTTGCCCTCCTTAGACTCCCCTCTGGAAGCGCTTTCACTGCAAGCTGCAGATTCCCTCCTAACAGCAAGCTTTAGGATAGGGTACTGAATTGTAACTTAACTGCGGCTAATAAGGCGATTTTGGCAAAGAGAGTATCTCCCGCAGGGAAGCTGCTACCATCAAATATTTGCCCTCATTAGACTCCCCTCTGGAAGCGCTTTCACTGCAAGCTGGAGATTCCCTCCTAACAGCAAGCTTTAGGATAGGGTACTGAATTGTATCTTACTTTCGACTAATAATGCGATTTTGGCAAAGAGAGTATCTACCGCAGGGAAGCTGCTACCATCAAATGTTTGCCCTCATTAGACTCCCCTCTGGAAGCGCTTTCACTGCAAGCTGCAGATTCCCTCCTAACAGCAAGCTTTAGGATAGGGTACTGAATTGTAACTTAAATGCGGCTAATAATGCGATTTTGGAAAAGAGAGTATCTCCCGCAGGGAAGCTGCTACCATCAAATGTTTGCCCTCATTAGACTCCCCTCTGGAAGCGCTTTCACTGCAAGCTGCAGATTCCCTCCTAACAGCAAGATTTAGGATAGGGTACTGAATTGTAACTTACTTTCGCCTAATAATGCGATTATAGCAAAGAGAGTATCTCCCGCAGGGAAGCTGCTACCATCAAATGTTTGCCCTCATTAGACTCCCCTCTGGAAGCGCTTTCACTGCAAGCTGCAGATTCCCTCCTAACAGCAAGCTTTAGGATAGGGTACTGAATTGTATCTTACTTTCGCCTAATAATGCGATTTTGGCAAAGAGAGTATCTCCCGCAGGGATGCTGCTGCCATCAAATATTTGCCCTCATTAGACTATCCTCTGGAAGCGCTTTCACTGCAAGCTGCAGATTCCCTCCTAACAGCAAGCTTTAGGATAGGGTACTGAATTGTAACTTAACTGCGGCTAATAAGGCGATTTTGGCAAAGAGAATATATCCCGCAGGGAAGCTGCTACCATCAAATGCTTGCCCTCATTAGACTCCCCTCTGGAAGCGCTTTCACTGCAAGCTGCAGATTCCCTCCTAACAGCAAGCTTTAGGATAGGGTACTGAATTGTAACTTACTTTCGCCTAATAATGCGATTTTGGCAAAGAGAGTATCTCCCGCAGGGAAGCTGCTACCATCAAATGTTTGCCCTCATTAGACTCCCCTCTGGAAGCGCTTTCACTGCAAGCTGCAGATTCCTTCCTAACAGCAAGCTTTAGGATAGGGTACTGAATTGTAACTTACTTTCGCCTAATAATGCGATTTTGGCAAAGAGAATATCTCCCGCAGGGAAGCTGCTACCATCAAATGTTTCCCTCATTAGACTCCCCTCTGGAAGCGCTTTCACTGCAAGCGGCAGATTCCCACCTAACAGCAATCTGTAGGACAGGGTACTGAATTGTAACTTAACTGCGTCTAATAAGGCGATTTTGGTAAAGAGTATATCTCCCGCAGGGAAGCTGCTACCATCAAATGTTTGCCCTCATTACACTCCCCTCTGGAAGCGCTTTCACTGCAAGCGGCAGATTCCCACCTAACAGCAAGCTTTAGGATAGGGTACTGAATTGTAACTTACTTTCGCCTAATAAAGCGATTTTGGCAAAGAGAGTATCTCCCGCAGGGAAGCTGCTACCATCAAATGTTTGCCCTCCTTAGACTCCCCTCTGGAAGCGCTTTCACTGCAAGCTGCAGATTCCCTCCTAACAGCAAGCTTTAGGATAGGGTACTGAATTGTAACTTAACTGCGGCTAATAAGGCGATTTTGGCAAAGAGAGTATCTCCCGCAGGGAAGCTGCTACCATCAAATATTTGCCCTCATTAGACTCCCCTCTGGAAGCGCTTTCACTGCAAGCTGCAGATTCCCTCCTAACAGCAAGCTTTAGGATAGGGTACTGAATTGTAACTTACTTTCGCCTAATAAGGCGATTTTGGCAAAGAGAGTATCTCCCGCAGGGAAGCTGCTACCATCAAATGTTTGCCCTCATTAGAATCCCCTCTGGAAGTGCTTTCACTGCAAGCTGCAGATTCCCTCCTAACAGCAAGCTTTAGGATAGGGTACTGAATTGTAACTTAACTGCGGCTAATAAGGTGATTATGGCAAAGAGAATATCTCCCGCAGGGAAGCTGCTACCATCAAATGTTTGCCCTCATTAGACTCCCCTCTGGAAGCGCTTTCACTGCAAGCTGCAGATTCCCTCCTAACAGCAAGCTTTAGGATAGGGTACTGAATTGTAACTTACTTTCGCCTAATAATGCGATTTTGGCAAAGAGAGTATCTCCCGCAGGGAAGCTGCTACCATCAAATGTTTGTCCTCCTTAGACTACCCTCTGGAAGCGCTTTCACTGCAAGCTGCAGATTCCTTCCTAACAGCAAGCTTTAGGATAGGGTACTGAATTGTAACTTAACTGCGGCGAATAAGGCGAATTTGGCAAAGAGAGTATCTCCCGCAGGGAAGCTGCTACCATCAAATATTTGCCCTCATTAGACTCCCCTCTGGAAGCGCTTTCACTGCAAGCTGCAGATTCCCTCCTAACAGCAAGCTTTAGGATAGTGTACTGAATTGTATCTTACTTTCGCCTAATAATGCGATTTTGGCAAAGAGAGTATCTCCCGCAGGGAAGCTGCTACCATCAAATGTTTGCCCTCATTAGACTCCCCTCTGGAAGCGCTTTCACTGCAAGCTGCAGATTCCCTCCTAACAGCAAGCTTTAGGATAGGGTACTGAATTGTAACTTAACTGCGGCTAATAAGGCGATTTTGGCAAAGAGAGTATCTCCCGCAGGGAAGCTGCTACCATCAAATGTTTGCCCTCATTAGACTCCCCTCTGGAAGCGTTTTCACTGCAAGCTGCAGATTCCCTCCTAACAGCAAGCTTTAGGATAGGGTACTGAATTGTAACTTAACTGCGGCTAATAAGGCGATTTTGGCAAAGAGAGTATCTCCCGCAGGGAAGCTGCTACCATCAAATGTTTGCCCTCATTAGACTCCCCTCTGGAAGCGCTTTCACTGCAAGCTGCAGATTCCCTCCTAACAGCAAGCTTTAGGATAGGGTACTGAATTGTAACTTAACTGAGGCTAATAATGCGATTATGGCAAAGAGAGTATCTCCCGCAGGGAAGCTGCTACCATCAAATATTTGCCCTCATTAGACTCCCCTCTGGAAGCGCTTTCACTGCAAGCTGCAGATTCCCTCCTAACAGCAAGCTTTAGGATACGGTACTGAATTGAAACTTACTTTCGCCTAATAATGCTATTTTGGAAAAGTGACTATCTCCCGCAGGGAAGCTGCTACCATCAAATGTTTGCCCTCATTAGACTCCCCTCTGGAAGCGCTTTCACTGCAAGCTGCAGATTCCCTCCTAACAGCAAGCTTTAGGATAGGGTACTGAATTGTAACTTAACTGCGGCTAATAAGGCGATTTTGGCAAAGAGAGTATCTCCCGCAGGGAAGCTGCTACCATCAAATGTTTGCCCTCATTAGACTCCCCTCTGGAAGCGCTTTCACTGCAAGCTGCAGATTCCCTCCTAACAGCAAGCTTTAGGATAGGGTACTGAATTGTAACTTACTTTCGCCTAATAATGCGATTTTGGAAATGTGACTATCTCCCGCAGGGAAGCTGCTACCATCAACTGTTTGCACTCATTAGACTCCCCTCTGGAAGCGCTTTCACTGCAAGCTGCAGATTCCTTCCTAACAGCAAGCTTTAGGATAGGGTACTGAATTGTAACTTACTTTCGCCTAATAATGCGATTTTGAAAAGAGAGTATCTCCCGCAGGGAAGCTGCTACCATCAAATGTTTGCCCTCATTAGACTCCCCTCTGGAAGCGCTTTCACTGCAAGCTGCAGATTCCCTCCTAACAGCAAGCTTTAGGATAGGGTACTGAATGGTAACTTAACTGCGGCTCATAAGGAGATTTTGGCAAAGAGAATATCTCCCGCAGGGAAGCTGCTACCATCAAATATTTGCCCTCATTAGACTCCCCTCTGGAAGCGCTTTCACTGCAAGCTGCAGATTCCCTCCTAACAGCAAGCTTTAGGATAGGGTACTGAATTGTAACTTAACTGCGGCTAATAAGGCGATATCGGCAAAGAGAATATATCCCGCAGGGAAGCTGCTACCATCAAATATTTGCCCTCATTAGACTCCCCTCTGGAAGCGCTTTCACTGCAAGCTGCAGATTCCCTCCTAACAGCAAGCTTTAGGATAGGGTACTGAATTGTAACTTAATTTCGCCTAATAATGCTATTTTGGAAAAGAGACTATCTCCCGCAGGGAAGCTGCTACCATCAAATTTTTGCCCTCGTTAGACTCCTCTCTGGAAGCGCTTTCACTGCAAGCTGCAGATTCCCTCCTAACAGCAACTTTAGGTTAGAGTACTGAATTGTAACTTACTTTCGCCTAATAATGCGATTTTGGCAAAGAGAGTATCTCCCGCAGGGAAGCTGCTACCATCAAATATTTGCCCTCATTAGACTCCCCTCTGGAAGCGCTTTCACTGCAAGCTGCAGATTCCCTCCTAACAGCAAGCTTTAGGATAGGGTACTGAATTGTAACTTACTTTCGCCTAATAAAGCGATTTTGGCAAAGAGAGTATCTCCCGCAGGGAAGCTGCTACCATCAAATGTTTGCCCTCCTTAGACTCCCCTCTGGAATCGCTTTCACTGCAAGCTGCAGATTCCTTCCTAACAGCAAGCTTTAGGATAGGGTACTGAATTGTAACTTAACTGCGGCTAATAAGGCGATTTTGGCAAAGAGAGTATCTCCCGCAGGGAAGCTGCTACCATCAAAAGTTTGCCCTCATTAGACTACCCTCTGGAAGCGCTTTCACTGCAAGCTGCAGATTCCCTCCTAACAGCAACTTTAGGTTAGAGTACTGAATTGTAACTTACTTTCGCCTAATAAGGCGATTTTGGCAAAGAGAGTATCTCCCGCAGGGAAGCTGCTACCATCAAATGTTTGCCCTCATTAGAATCCCCTCTGGAAGTGCTTTCACTGCAAGCTGCAGATTCCCTCCTAACAGCAAGCTTTAGGATAGGGTACTGAATTGTAACTTAACTGCGGCTAATAAGGTGATTATGGCAAAGAGAATATCTCCCGCAGGGAAGCTGCTACCATCAAATGTTTGCCCTCATTAGACTCCCCTCTGGAAGCGCTTTCACTGCAAGCTGCAGATTCCCTCCTAACAGCAAGCTTTAGGATAGGGTACTGAATTGTAACTTACTTTCGCCTAATAATGCGATTTTGGCAAAGAGAGTATCTCCCGCAGGGAAGCTGCTACCATCAAATGTTTGTCCTCCTTAGACTACCCTCTGGAAGCGCTTTCACTGCAAGCTGCAGATTCCTTCCTAACAGCAAGCTTTAGGATAGGGTACTGAATTGTAACTTAAATGCGGCTAATAACGCGATTATGGCAAAGAGAGTATCTCCCGCAGGGAAGCTGCTACCATCAAATATTTGCCCTCATTAGACTCCCCTCTGGAAGCGCTTTCACTGCAAGCTGCAGATTCCCTCCTAACAGCAAGCTTTAGGATAGGGTACTGAATTGTATCTTACTTTCGCCTAATAATGCGATTTTGGCAAAGAGAGTATCTCCCGCAGGGAAGCTGCTACCATCAAATGTTTGCCCTCATTAGACTCCCCTCTGGAAGCGCTTTCACTGCAAGCTGCAGATTCCCTCCTAACAGCAAGCTTTAGGATAGGGTACTGAATTGTAACTTAACTGCGGCTAATAAGGCGATTTTGGCAAAGAGAGTATCTCCCGCAGGGAAGCTGCTACCATCAAATGTTTGCCCTCATTAGACTCCCCTCTGGAAGCGTTTTCACTGCAAGCTGCAGATTCCCTCCTAACAGCAAGCTTTAGGATAGGGTACTGAATTGTAACTTAACTGCGGCTAATAAGGCGATTTTGGCAAAGAGAGTATCTCCCGCAGGGAAGCTGCTACCATCAAATGTTTGCCCTCATTAGACTCCCCTCTGGAAGCGCTTTCACTGCAAGCTGCAGATTCCCTCCTAACAGCAAGCTTTAGGATAGGGTACTGAATTGTAACTTAACTGAGGCTAATAATGCGATTATGGCAAAGAGAGTATCTCCCGCAGGGAAGCTGCTACCATCAAATATTTGCCCTCATTAGACTCCCCTCTGGAAGCGCTTTCACTGCAAGCTGCAGATTCCCTCCTAACAGCAAGCTTTAGGATACGGTACTGAATTGAAACTTACTTTCGCCTAATAATGCTATTTTGGAAAAGTGACTATCTCCCGCAGGGAAGCTGCTACCATCAAATATTTGCCCTCATTAGACTCCCCTCTGGAAGCGCTTTCACTGCAAGCTGCAGATTCCCTCCTAACAGCAAGCTTTAGGATAGGGTACTGAATTGTAACTTAACTGCGGCTAATAAGGCGATTTTGGCAAAGAGAGTATCTCCCGCAGGGAAGCTGCTACCATCAAATGTTTGCCCTCATTAGACTCCCCTCTGGAAGCGCTTTCACTGCAAGCTGCAGATTCCCTCCTAACAGCAAGCTTTAGGATAGGGTACTGAATTGTAACTTACTTTCGCCTAATAATGCGATTTTGGAAATGTGACTATCTCCCGCAGGGAAGCTGCTACCATCAACTGTTTGCACTCATTAGACTCCCCTCTGGAAGCGCTTTCACTGCAAGCTGCAGATTCCTTCCTAACAGCAAGCTTTAGGATAGGGTACTGAATTGTAACTTACTTTCGCCTAATAATGCGATTTTGAAAAGAGAGTATCTCCCGCAGGGAAGCTGCTACCATCAAATGTTTGCCCTCATTAGACTCCCCTCTGGAAGCGCTTTCACTGCAAGCTGCAGATTCCCTCCTAACAGCAAGCTTTAGGATAGGGTACTGAATGGTAACTTAACTGCGGCTCATAAGGAGATTTTGGCAAAGAGAATATCTCCCGCAGGGAAGCTGCTACCATCAAATATTTGCCCTCATTAGACTCCCCTCTGGAAGCGCTTTCACTGCAAGCTGCAGATTCCCTCCTAACAGCAAGCTTTAGGATAGGGTACTGAATTGTAACTTAACTGCGGCTAATAAGGCGATATCGGCAAAGAGAATATATCCCGCAGGGAAGCTGCTACCATCAAATATTTGCCCTCATTAGACTCCCCTCTGGAAGCGCTTTCACTGCAAGCTGCAGATTCCCTCCTAACAGCAAGCTTTAGGATAGGGTACTGAATTGTAACTTAATTTCGCCTAATAATGCGATTATAGCAAAGAGAGTATCTCCCGCAGGGAAGCTGCTACCATCAAATGTTTGCCCTCATTAGACTCCCCTCTGGAAGCGCTTTCACTGCAAGCTGCAGATTCCCTCCTAACAGCAAGCTTTAGGATAGGGTACTGAATTGTAACTTACTTTCGCCTAAAAATGCGATTTTGGCAAAGAGAGTATCTCCCGCAGGGAAGCTGCTACCATCAAATGTTTGCCCTCCTTAGACTCCCCTCTGGAAGCGCTTTCACTGCAAGCTGCAGATTCCCTCCTAACAGCAAGCTTTAGGATAGGGTACTGAATTCTAACTTAACTGCGGATAATAATGCGATTTTGGCAAAGAGAATATCTCCTGCAGGGAAGCTGTTACCATCAAACGTTTGCCCTCATTAGACTCCCCTCTGGAAGAGCTTTCACTGCAAGCTGCAGATTCCCTCCTAACAGCAAGCTTTAGGATAGGGTACTGAATGGTAACTTACTTTCGCCTAATAATGCGATTTTGGCAAAGAGAGTATCTCCCGCAGGGAAGCTGCTACCATCAAATGTTTGCCCTCATTAGACTCCCCTCTGGAAGCGCTTTCACTGCAAGCTGCAGATTCCTTCCTAACAGCAAGCTTTAGGATAGTGTACTGAATTGTATCTTAACTGCGGATAATAAGGCGATTATGGCAAAGAGAGTATCTCCCGCAGGGAAGCTGCTACCATCAAATTTTTGCCATCGTTAGACTCCCCTCTGGAAGCGCTTTCACTGCAAGCTGCAGATTCCCTCCTAACAGCAAGCTTTAGGATAGGGTACTGAATTGTAACTTACTTTCGCCTAATAATGCGATTTTGGCAAAGAGACTATCTCCCGCAGGGAAGCTGCTACCATCAAATATTTGCCCTCGTTAGACTCCCCTCTGGAAGCGCTTTCACTGCAAGCTGCAGATTCCCTCCTAACAGCAAGCTTTAGGATAGGGTACTGAATTGTAACTTAACTGCGGCTAATAAGGCGATTTTGGCAAAGAGAATATATCCCGCAGGGAAGCTGCTACCATCAAATATTTGCCCTCATTAGACTCCCCTCTGGAAGCGCTTTCACTGCAAGCTGCAGATTCCCTCCTAACAGCAAGCTTTAGGATAGGGTACTGAATTGTAACTTACTTTCGCCTAATAATGCGATTTTGGCAAAGAGACTATGTCCCGCAGGGAAGCTGCTACCATCAAATGTTTGCCCTCATTAGACTCCCCTCTGGAAGCGCTTTCACTGCAAGCTGCAGATTCCCTCCTAACAGCAAGCTTTAGGATAGGGTACTGAATTGTAACTTACTTTCGCCTAATAATGCGATTTTGGCAAAGAGAGTATCTCCCGCAGGGAAGCTGCTACCATCAAATATTTGCCCTCATTAGACTCCCCTCTGGAAGCGCTTTCACTGCAAGCTGCAGATTCCCTCCTAACAGCAAGCTTTAGGATACGGTACTGAATTGAAACTTACTTTCGCCTAATAATGCTATTTTGGAAAAGTGACTATCTCCCGCAGGGAAGCTGCTACCATCAAATGTTTGCCCTCATTAGACTCCCCTCTGGAAGCGCTTTCACTGCAAGCTGCAGATTCCCTCCTAACAGCAAGCTTTAGGATAGGGTACTGAATTGTAACTTAACTGCGGCTAATAAGGCGATTTTGGCAAAGAGAGTATCTCCCGCAGGGAAGCTGCTACCATCAAATGTTTGCCCTCATTAGACTCCCCTCTGGAAGCGCTTTCACTGCAAGCTGCAGATTCCCTCCTAACAGCAAGCTTTAGGATAGGGTACTGAATTGTAACTTACTTTCGCCTAATAATGCGATTTTGGAAATGTGACTATCTCCCGCAGGGAAGCTGCTACCATCAACTGTTTGCACTCATTAGACTCCCCTCTGGAAGCGCTTTCACTGCAAGCTGCAGATTCCTTCCTAACAGCAAGCTTTAGGATAGGGTACTGAATTGTAACTTACTTTCGCCTAATAATGCGATTTTGAAAAGAAAGTATCTCCCGCAGGGAAGCTGCTACCATCAAATATTTGCCCTCATTAGACTCCCGTCTGGAAGCGCTTTCACTGCAAGCTGCAGATTCCCTCCTAACAGCAAGCTTTAGGATAGGGTACTGAATTGTAACTTACTTTCGCCTAATAATGCGATTTTGGAAAAGAGACTATGTCCCGCAGGGAAGCTGCTACCATCAAATGTTTGCCCTCATTAGACTCCCCTCTGGAAGCGCTTTCACTGCAAGCTGCAGATTCCCTCCTAACAGCAAGCTTTAGGATAGGGTACTGAATTGTAACTTACTTTCGCCTAATAATGCGATTTTGGCAAAGAGAGTATCTCCCGCAGGGAAGCTGCTACCATCAAATGTTTGCCCTCATTAGACTCCCCTCTGGAAGCGCTTTCACTGCAAGCGGCAGATTCCCACCTAACAGCAAGCTTTAGGATAGGGTACTGAATTGTAACTTACTTTCGCCTAATAATGCGATTTTGGCAAAGAGAGTATCTCCCGCAGGGAAGCTGGTACCATCAAATGTTTGCCCTCATTAGACTCCCCTCTGGAAGCGCTTTCCACTGCAAGCTGCAGATTCCCTCCTAACAGCAAGCTTTAGGATAGGGTACTGAATTGTAACTTACTTTCGCATAATAAAGCGATTTCGGAAAAGAGAGTATCTCCCGCAGGGAAGCTGCTACCATCAAATATTTGCCCTCATTATACTACCCTCTGGAAGCGCTTTCACTGCAAGCTGCAGATTCCCTCCTAACAGCAAGCTTTAGGATAGGGTACTGAATTGTAACTTAACTGCGGCTAATAAGGCGATTTTGGAAAAGAGAGTATCTCCCGCAGGGAAGCTGCTACCATCAAATTTGTTCCCTCGTTAGACTCCCCTCTGGAAGCGCTTTCACTGCAAGCTGCAGATTCCCTCCTAACAGCAAGCTTTAGGTTAGAGTACTGAATTGTAACTTACTTTCGCCTAATAATGCGATTTAGGCAAAGAGAGTATCTCCCGCAGAGAAGCTGCTACCATCAAATGTTTGCCCTCATTAGACTCCCCTCTGGAAGCGCTTTCACTGCAAGCTGCAGATTCCCTCCTAACAGCAAGCTTTAGGATAGGGTACTGCATTGTAACTTAACTGCGGCTAATAAGGTGATTATGGCAAAGAGAATATCTCCCGCAGGAAAGCTGCTACAATCAAATATTTGCCCTCATTAGACTCCCCTCTGGAAGCGCTTTCACTGCAAGCTGCAGATTCCCTCCTAACAGCAAGCTTTAGGATAGGGTACTGAATTGTAACTTAATTTCGCCTAATAATGCGATTATAGCAAAGAGAGTATCTCCCGCAGGGAAGCTGCTACCATCAAATGTTTGCCCTCATTAGACTCCCCTCTGGAAGCGCTTTCACTGCAAGCTGCAGATTCCCTCCTAACAGCAAGCTTTAGGATAGGGTACTGAATTGTATCTTAACTGCGGTTAATAAGGCGATTTTGGCAAAGAGAGTATCTCCCGCAGGGAAGCTGCTACCATCAAATGTTTGCCCTCATTAGACTCCCCTCTGGAAGCGCTTTCAGTGCAAGCTGCAAATTCCCTCCTAACAGCAAGCTTTAGGATAGGGTACTGAATTGTAACTTACTTTCGCCTAATAATGCGATTTTGGAAATGTGACTATCTCCCGCAGGGAAGCTGCTACCATCAACTGTTTGCCCTCATTAGACTCCCCTCTGGAAGCGCTTTCACTGCAAGCTGCAGATTCCCTCCTAACAGCAAGCTTTAAGATAGGGTACTGAATTGTAACTTACTTTCGCCTAATAATGCGATTTTGAAAAGAGAGTATCTCCCGCAGGGAAGCTGCTACCATCAAATGTTTGCCCTCATTAGACTCCCCTCTGGAAGCGCTTTCACTGCAAGCTGCAGATTCCCTCCTAACAGCAAGCTTTAGGATAGGGTACTGAATGGTAACTTAACTGCGGCTCATAAGGAGATTTTGGCAAAGAGAATATCTCCCGCAGGGAAGCTGCTACCATCAAATATTTGCCCTCATTAGACTCCCCTCTGGAAGCGCTTTCACTGCAAGCTGCAGATTCCCTCCTAACAGCAAGCTTTAGGATAGGGTACTGAATTGTAATTTAACTGCGGCTAATAAGGCGATATCGGCAAAGAGAATATATCCCGCAGGAAGCTGCTACCATCAAATATTTGCCCTCATTAGACTCCCCTCTGGAAGCGCTTTCACTGCAAGCTGCAGATTCCCTCCTAACAGCAAGCTTTAGGATAGGGTACTGAATTGTAACTATCTTTCACCTAATAAAGCGATTTGGCAAAGAGAGTATCTCCCGCAGGGAAGCTGCTACCATCAATGTTTGCCCTCATTAGACTCCCCTCTGGAAGCGCTTTCACTGCAAGCTGCAGATTCCCTCCTAACAGCAAGCTTTAGGATAGGGTACTGAATTTTAACTTACATTCGCCTAAAAATGCGATTATGGAAAAGAGACTATCTCCCGCAGGGAAGCTGCTACCATCAAATGTTTGCCCTCATTAGACTCCCCTCTGGAAGCGCTTTCACTGCAAGCTGCAGATTCCCTCCTAACAGCAAGCTTTAGGATAGGGTACTGAATTTTAACTTACTTTCGCCTAATAATGCGATTTTGGCAAAGAGAATATCTCCCGCAGGGAAGCTGCTACCATAAAATGTTTGCCCTCATTACACTCCCCTCTGGAAGCGCTTTCACTGCAAGCGGCAGATTCCCACCTAACAGCAAGCTTTAGGATAGGGTACTGAATTGTAACTTACTTTCGCGTAATAATGCGATTTTGGCAAGAGAGTATCTCCCGCAGGAAGCTGCTACCATCAAATGTTTGCCCTCCTTAGACTCCCCTCTGGAAGCGCTTTCACTGCAAGCTGCAGATTCCCTCCTAACAGCAAGCTTTAGAATAGGGTACTGAATTGTAACTTACTTTCGCCTAATAATGCGATTTTGGCAAAGAGAATATCTCCTGCAGGGAAGCTGTTACCATCAAACGTTTGCCCTCATTAGACTCCCCTCTGGAAGCGCTTTCACTGCAAGCTGCAGATTCCCTCCTAACAGCAAGCTTTAGGATAGGGTACTGAATGGTAACTTACTTTCGCCTAATAATGCGATTTTGGCAAAGAGAGTATCTCCCGCAGGGAAGCTGCTACCATCAAATGTTTGCCCTCATTAGACTCCCCTCTGGAAGCGCTATCACTGCAAGCTGCAGATTCCTTCCTAACAGCAAGCTTTAGGATAGTGTACTGAATTGTATCTTAACTGCGGCTAATAAGGCGATTATGGCAAAGAGAGTATCTCCCGCAGGGAAGCTGCTACCATCAAATTTTTGCCATCGTTAGACTCCCCTCTGGAAGCGCTTTCACTGCAAGCTGCAGATTCCCTCCTAACAGCAAGCTTTAGGATAGGGTACTGAATTGTAACTTACTTTCGCCTAATAATGCGATTTTGGCAAAGAGAGTATCTCCCGCAGGGAAGCTGCTACCATCAAATGTTTGCCCTCATTAGACTCCCCTCTGGAAGCGCTTTCACTGCAAGCTGCAGATTCCCTCCTAACAGCAAGCTTTAGGATAGGGTACTGAATTGTAACTTACTTTCGCCTAATAAGGCGATTTTGGAAAAGAGAGTATCTCCCGCAGGGAAGCTGCTACCATCAAATGTTTGCCCTCATTAGACTCCCCTCTGAAGCGCTTTCACTGCAAGCTGCAGATTCCCTCCTAACAGCAAGCTTTAGGATAGGGTACTGAATTGTATCTTAACTGCGGCTAATAAGGCGATTTTGGCAAAGAGAATATCTCCCGCAGGGAAGCTGCTACCATAAAATGTTTGCCCTCATTACACTCCCCTCTGGAAGCTCTTTCTCTGCAAGCGGCAGATTCCCACCTAACAGCAAGCTTTAGGATAGGGTACTGAATTGTAACTTACTTTCGCGTAACAATGCGATTTTGGCAAAGAGACTATCTCCCGCAGGGAAGCTGCTACCATCAAATGTTTGCCCTCCTTAGACTCCCCTCTGGAAGCGCTTTCACTGCAAGCTGCAGATTCCCTCCTAACAGCAAGCTTTAGGATAGGGTACTGAATGGTAACTTACTTTCGCCTAATAATGCGATTTTGGCAAGAGAGTATCTCCCGCAGGGAAGATGCTACCATCAAATGTTTGCCCTCATTAGACAGCCCTCTGGAAGCGCTTTCACTGCAAGCTGCAGATTCCCTCCTAACAGCAAGCTTTAGGATAGTGTACTGCATTGTATCTTATTTTCGCCTAATAATGCTATTTTATCAAAGAGAGTATCTCCCGCAGGGAAGCTGCTACCATCAAAGGTTTGCCCTCATTAGACTCCCCCTCTGGAAGCGCTTTCACTGCAAGCTGCAGATTCCCTCCTAACAGCAAGCTTTAGGATAGGGTACTGAATTGTAACTTAACTGCGGCTAATAAGGTGATTATGGCAAAGAGAATATCTCCCGCAGGGAAGCTGCTACCATCAAATATTTGCCCTCATTAGACTCCCCTCTGGAAGCGCTTTCACTGCAAGCTGCAGATTCCCTCCTAACAGCAAGCTTTAGGATAGGGTACTGAATTGTAACTTAACTGCGGCTAATAATGCGATTTTGGCAAAGAGAGTATCTCCCGCAGGGAAGCTGCTACCATCAAATGCTTGCCCTCATTAGACTCCCCTCTGGAAGCGCTTTCACTACAAGCTGCAGATTCCCTCCTAACAGCAAGCTTTAGGATAGGGTACTGAATTGTAACTTAACTGCGGTTAATAAGGCGATTTTGGCAAAGAGAGTATCTCCCGCAGGGAAGCTGCTACCATCAAATGTTTGCCCTCATTAGACTCCCTCTGGAAGCGCTTTCACTGCAAGCTGCAGATTCCCTCCTAACAGCAAGCTTTAGGATAGGGTACTGAATTGTATCTTACTTTCGCCTAATAATGCGATTTTGGCAAAGAGAGTATCTCCCGCAGGGAAGCTGCTACCATCAAATGTTTGCCCTCATTAGACTCCCCTCTGGAAGCGCTTTCACTGCAAGCTGCAGATTCCCTCCTAACAGCAAGCTTTAGGATAGGGTACTGAATTGTAACTTAACTGTGGCTAATAAGGCGATTTTGGCAAAGAGAGTATCTCCCGCAGGGAAGCTGCTACCATCAAATGTTTGCCCTCATTAGACTCCCCTCTGGAAGCGCTTTCACTGCAAGCTGCAGATTTCCTCCTAACAGCAAGCTGTAGGACAGGGTACTGAATTGTAACTTACTTTCGCCTAATAATGCGATTTTGGCAAAGAGACTATCTCCCGCAGGGAAGCTGCTACCATCAAATGTTTGCCCTCATTAGACTCCCCTCTGGAAGCGCTTTCACTGCAAGCTGCAGATTCCCTCCTAACAGCAAGCTTTAGGATAGGGTACTGAATTGTAACTTACTTTCGCCTAATAATGCGATTTTGGCAAAGAGAGTATCTCCCGCAGGGAAGCTGCTACCATCAAATATTTGCCCTCATTAGACTACCCTCTGGAAGCGCTTTCACTGCAAGCTGCAGATTCCCTCCTAACAGCAAGCTTTAGGATAGGGTACTGAATTGAAACTTACTTTCGCCTAATAATGCTATTTTGGAAAAGAGACTATCTCCCGCAGGGAAGCT